>NW_020174013.1:11194151-11473655 GCF_003031525.2 Neophocaena asiaeorientalis asiaeorientalis | reverse complement strand
AGATGCAGAAAAAGCTTTCGAGAAAATTCAACACCCATTTATGATAAAAACCCTCCAGAAAGTAGGCATAGAGGGAACTTACCTCAACATAATAAAGCCCATATATGACAAACCCACAGCCAACATCATTCTCAATGGTGAAAAACTGAAACCATTTCCTCGAAGATCAGGAACAAGACAAGGTTGCCCACTCTCACCACTATTATTCAACATAGTTTTCGAAGTTTTAGCCACAGCAATCAGAGAAGAAAAAGAAATAAAAAGAATCCAAATCGGAAAAGAAGAAGTAAAGCTGTCACTGTTTGCAGATGACATGATACATAGAGAAACCTAAAGATGCTACCAGAAAACTACTAGAGCTAATCAATGAATTTGGTAAAGTAGCAGGATACAAAATTAATGCACAGAAATCTCTTGCATTCCTATACACTAGTGATGAAAAATCTGAAAGAGAAAGTAAGGAAACACTCCCATTTACCACTACAACAAAAAGAATAAAATACCTAGGAATAAACCTACCTAGAGAGACAAAAGACCTGTACGCAGAAAACTATAAGACACTGTTGAAAGAAATTAAAGATGATACCAAAAGATGGAGAGATACCAACAATCCATGTTCTTGGATTGGAAGAATCAGTATTGTGAAAATGACTCTACTACCCAAAGCAATCTACAGATTCAATGCAATCCCTATCAAATTACCAATGGCATTTTTTACAGAACTAGAACAAAAAATTTCCCAGTTTGTATGGAAACACAAAAGACCCTGAATAGCCAATGCAATCTTGAAGGAAAAGAACGGAGCTGGAAGAATCAGACTGCCTTACGTCACTATACTATACGTCACTATACTTACAAAGCTACAGTAATCAAGACAATATGGTACTGGCACAAAAACAGAAATAGAGATCAATGGAACAGGATAGAAAGCCCAGAGATCAATCTACACACCTATGGTCAACTAATCTATGACAAAGGAGGCAAGGATGTACAATGGAGAAAAGACAGTCTCTTCAATAAGTGGTGCTGGGAAAACTGGACAGCTACATGAGAAAAAATGGAATTAGAACACTCCCGAACACCATACACAAAAAATAAACTCAAAATGGATTAGAGACCTAAATGTAAGACCGGACACTATAAAACTCTTAGAGGGAAACATAGGAAGAACACTCTTTGACATAAATCACGGCAAGATCTTTTTTTGACCCACCTCCTAGAGTAGTGGAAATAAAAACAAGAATAAACAAATGGGACCTAATGAAACTTCAAATCTTTTGCACATCAAAGGAAACTATAAACAAGACAAAAAGACAACCCTCAGAATGGGAGAAAATATTTGCAAACGAGTCAATGGACAAAGGATTACTCTACAAAATATATAAACAGCTCATGCAACTCAATATTACAATGAAATAAGTCAGAAAGAGAAAACCAAATACCATATATTAACGCATATATGTGGAATCTAGAAAAATGGTACAGATGAACTGGTTTGCAAGGCAGAAATAGACAGACAGATGTAGAGAACAAATGTAGGGACACAAAGGAGGGAAGGAGGAGTGGGATGAATTGGGAGATTGGGATTGATATATATACACTAATATGTATAAAATAGATAACTAATGAAAGCCTGCTGTATAGCACAGGGAACTCCACTTCGCTCTACAGTAGGAACTAACATGACATTGTAAAACAACTATACCCCAATTTATAAATTTTTTTTTAAATTGCAGTGCTTTTGAATCAATTCAAAAAGTCTTTATTTGAATGACTATTATGTAGTTAGACCTTGCTAGTGCTATAGAAAATACAGGAGAAGATAAAAACCCAATTCATAATGAACTTATAACCCACTGACAGCCCCCAAAGTTTACAGTTTAGAAGCATTTTCAAGTTCATGATCACACTTATCAAAACAACCCTGGGAGGTATATATCATTATTCCCATTTCATGGCTGAGATGACTTGGATTTAGAGTCATTACCTAAAGTCACCCAACTGGTAAGAGGCCGAACTAGGATTTTTTTTTTTATAATAGGTTTATTGATATACAATTCACATATATAGGGACTTCCCTAGTGGTCCAATGGGTAAGACTCCAAGCTCCCAATGCAGGGGCCTCGGGTTCAATCCCTGGTCGGGGAACTAGATCCTGCATGCACGCCGCAACTAAGAGATCGCGTGCCGCAACTAAAGATCCTGCATGCCACAATGAAGATCCCGAGTGCTGCAACTAAGACCCAGTGCAGCCTAAATAAATAAATAATTTGAAAATTTCACATATATAAAATGACAATTCACCGATGTTTCATTCAGTGATATTCAGAGTTGTGCAACCATCACTATCTAATTCCAGAACATTCTTATCAATTTAAAAATAAACTTTGTACCTAATAGCAGTCACTTCCGGTTTTCCTCCTCCCCCAGGCCGTGACAATCTCCCTTCTTTTCCTATGAATTTGCCTAGTCTGGACATTTCATTTAAATAGAATCTACAACATATGGCCTTTTGTGCCTGGCTTCCTTCACTTCGCATGATGTTTTCAAAGTTCATCCATGTTGTGGCATGTATCAGAACTTCATTCCTCTTTGTGGCTGAGTAATATTTCATCGTGAGAGTATCTCACATTTTGTTTACCCACTCATCGGTTGAGGGACATTTGGTTTGCTTCTAATTTTTGGCCATTATGAATACTCCTGCTATGAGCATTTGTGTAGAAGTCTCGGTGTGATCATTTCTCTTGGGTATATACCTAGGCTAGGAAAGAACCAGATTTTGAACACAGGTCACTTCATCCTGATCTAGTACAATGTATATTATTGGAAGTATTCTAATGATATCAGAGGCAATGAGCTGTACAGGCCCCAGCACTGACCTAGGGGCTGGATACCCGAATGCTGGTCACTGTTCTGCCACTTACAAGCTGTGTGCTAAGCCCCTCCGGACATTCACTGATTAGAGTAGAATAATCTCTAAGGTCATTTCCAACTCTAAAATAATTCTATTGTGGTTGACATCCAACTGAATTTTTTTTCCAAAGCAGAAATTGTGTTACCACCGGGATTTTTAACCAAACTTCCAAACTGACAGAAAGTAAAACTCCATGAGATCTACTGATGTGAAAATTCAAACTCTGTTGGAATAAAGCTCATGAGAAAGGCAAGTTTTTCTCCCTCTGACCCGCTTGCTCACCTCCCCTTGTGGATAATGAAGGCTCAACCAGTGCAGTCATTCAAGCTTGGAAAAGAGCCAACACAAAGAGAGAGAGGGCCTGGGGCTCCACTGGGGACCCGGCACACTCAGTGTTGTCATTTGCTAAATCCACACATTCCTGAGGGCACAAAAACACACGGTGGAGCAGCAGCCCAGGCCAGCTGGCTCTCTCTGGAGGGCATTTCACTGTCACTGCCCTCGGGCTAGAGTTGCCATAAAGCACTTTCCCTTTGAAGCAGGAAGCGCAGTGTTTCCAGGGGACACAGCCAGGAGGCTCAGAGGCAGGAAATCTGCAACAATATTTCTTGATCCATCCCATCCCACCATCTTCAGAAGGAATCCAGCCAAAATAATTCTTCATATAGGGTGAGAGATTGTGTAAATATTTGCTTTAGTTGGGTTTATAAAAAAGAAAGAACAAGAGAAGAAATAATTCAGCTTCAGACTGAACTCTGTTCTGATCTACACCAAACATTTCACTTCATCCATTTTCCATTGGGAGCTTCAAAATTTGGAAGCGATACTGGTTTCTTCGGAGTTTTTGCTTATTTTGAGAAAAAAAGTGACTTCCATAAGCCAGATAAAGAAATCAATCTCACTACTTTTTAAGTGACCCTTGACCATTTTAAAAGCACACCTTGCAAAAAAATCTCCTACCTTGAAGGCAAAATCTATGCAAAGCGCACTCTTTGCCCTGTGTAAGACTCTTCCACAGGGAGGCACTCAGCAAATATAATGTAAGTTTAATCCAACCGAACAGAATTGTGCCCAATAGGAACCCAAACCTTTGTCCTTGTTGAAAAGGCAGCACTTAGATATTGCTCTGAGGTGAGCGGCTAAGACTCCAGCGCTCTGTGGTCAGGGACAGGTTTGCTTCCCACTGTGCTCCTCTTTCTCCTCTCTGTACCCCTCTTGTGCCCTTATCAATCCTTTATACACATATTTCCATTTCTCTCTTACCTCTTTTGCCCCTTCCCTCTCTATATGACCTCATCTTTCTATTTTAGTCTCAAAGCACCCCCAACCCCAAGCAGTTCTCCCGAAGTCAACAACTAGAGTCAACTGCAACCAGCACTTTCCTTCCCTCCTGACCCATCCCCACCCCAAGCAGGGAAAGGGGGGGCCACATCCTATCCAGAGCATTGGTCTGTCCAAGGCCCACTGGGTCTCAGGGAGGGATGAGAAAGCTCAGAGTCAAGGGATCTAGAACGTGTCTTCTTTTAATCATCTGCAACTTCACGCCATCTACTTCAGGACATTGGAATCCAAAAGTATTCAAGCAGTAACACCTATTTAACCTCAGTATTTTTTTTTTCTGCATTGCAAATGGAATAGGATTTAAATCTATGCCTCCCAGAGGGCCCTGAATTCTACCATTCCAGAGCCCTTTCAAGGCAACGTGTCATTTAAACTTTACAACAATCCAGAGGTTTGTTCCAGACGAGAGCATTGGAATGCCGTCTCCAAAGTCAGGATCCAGTTAGTGGAGAGCTGGGAACCCAGGACTCCTGGGACCACGTCCCCAGCTGCCTTCCTCTGAAGCAAAGATTCCCCCGGTTCGACTCCCTGGCTTTCTCCTCAGCTGTGGATTCCATCCTATCTTACATACCCTAGTCCTTTCAGAGGTCTGTTTTCAGTCGATCTGGATTATCCTGAAACTCCTAGAAGACAATTCCAGACAAACTTCACAGACAGGGCAAGACACCAAGACTCCAAATGAGGCACAGAGAGAAAAAAGTAAAATGTATTATGGTGGAAATTTCTAGAAGTCAATCTCTGAGGTTTGAAGGTTTCTAGGGGAGCGTGTTTGTTTCCCCTTAAGACTATTAGACATTCTTTTCAGCTGCCTATTTTCAAAGCAGCATCAGGGTCCAGTAAACTTAAGAACAAATTAAAAGCCACTGCACATGCTTACACTGGGAATAACAAGGTTGTAGGTAGACAGTGGATTTTCAACCTTTTACCTCAACACCCGTGACAGTGGCATTCAGAAGCATTTAACAACCTCTCAAAATATTTAGGGAAGCCCTAAGATAATTAATTACAACCACCATTCTAAGTGTTGGGTCAGCAAAGGAGGGCCCCAGGTCACGACAAACGTGAGAAAGGCTGTACTTACACACAATTCCTGACCCTGACCCCCTTCTTCCACTGAAGAAATCACACCAGGAGAAAGACAAATATTATATGATACCACGTATCTAAAAAAGTAGTACAAATGAACTTATGTGCAAAACAGAAACAGACTCACAGACAAAGAAAACAAACACAGTTACCAAAGGGGAGGGGTGGGGGAAGGATAAATTGGGAGTATGGGATTAACAGATGGACACTAACACATAAGAACAGATAAACAACAAGGATTTACTGAATAGCACAGGGAACTATATTCAATAGTTTGTAATAAACCATAATGGAAAAGAGTCGACAAAATATATATAGATATATACATATATATGTATAAACGAATTACTTTGCTATATACCTAAAACTACCACAATATTGTAAATCAACTATACTTCAATTAAAAAAACAAAAATAAATCATACTGGAATTCTTATAAAAGTAGTATGGGGATTGTCATAAATTTATTCAAATTATTTTAAAAAGTAAAGCTTTCACCAATAGAAATACCTTAAATATTATTAATAATATTGCAAATTATTTACAATAAGCCTTATGACTAACGAGCACTGGTATGGAAAAATGACCTCACCAAAAAGGATTTGGGGATACAAGTTTTCAAGTTATTGTAGGAAAAATTCATATATTCCTTGAGAGTCAGAAGGAGGGGTCACGTCTCATCCATTAGGGCATTTTCCACATTGCCTGCAAATGTCTGACATAAATATGCACCTCAATAAATTTTTAATTGAATAATTTTAAACGGTCTTTTCAGTTTTCCATAAAGTAAATCTCTATACTGCCCTGCCCAGTTCAAAGAATCACTGAATTTAGAGTTTATTGTTGTGTTAACCTAACACAACAACAAACACGTATCAAGTACTAGGTGCTCACGGTCTGCTGAGGACTGTATGTGCATAATCTCATTTAATCCTTACAACCCTATGAGGGGTTGATATAATAATATGATCTAATATAAAATTATATATTATCATTTTTTTAGAAAAGGAAAATAAGGCTCAGAGAGGTTTATCTACTTGCCTAAAGTCACCCAGCCAGTAAGAGGCAGACCTGGACTATGACCTGGTCTGTCTGATCCCAAAGTCTATGATTGACAGCATCCACCACCCGAGAGGTCCCGACAGATCCAAGGACTTGCCGGTGTCACCGTGCCACCTTTCACTAAGGGGAAAGCTCCAGGGCAGGAACCACCACTTCCTGGAGCCAGGAACTCTAAACTGAAGGATGCTGTTCTCACCTGAGAAGAGCCTGTTTCTCCACAAAGCCCAGACCAAGTGTCTGCCTTGGGACATCAGGCTGTGGGTAAGACAAACTCTGAGACAGCTGTTCTCAAGAACAACAACTCAGGAGCAATTTGGGTCAATTCTGAGAGTAGCTTTCACATCTCAGCCTGCCCTACTTCCCATCCCTTTTCGACTGCATCAACTGGCCATCCCACCCTTAGTGATGAACAATTATTCAGACTTGCTGCCCAACACATACATTTAGGTCCACCCTCTCTTCTCGTGACCATCTTGGTGCATTGTCTAAGTCCCCAAACTCTGCGTAACTCCCTGCATCCGTCCTTCCTCCCCTACCATCCCCCTCCCGCCTCTATTCTCCAGGGTCTACTTCTGCTGTTCTTGGCAGTTTTCCTTTGCTTCTCTGGAGAAACCATGCAAATAAAGTGTAGATATGAAGTTCTACCTTTTTCCGTAGATCGTCAAACAAAATCAGATTAGAGGCATTTGGTTGTTAAATCAGCATTCCAGGTGGTCTGCAGCTGCAGACTCTGTCCCCACTTCAGCGAGTCATCTGTGGAGACCCCACCCTCTAGGATGATCTCTAGGCTCTTGCTTCTCTGTCTCTGCCAGGTGCTGGGGGAGGACTGATGCTGAAGAGGTATCCAGCAGAGCTCAGGGAAGCGCCACCGATACCTAGCAGCAGCTTCTTGCTCTCAGCCCCGCCCAAACTGTCACTGTCGGCTGACTCCTACTCAAGCTCCATGAACACATCTGGACCCTGAGCCACGCCCTCGCCTCTACAGAGGGCTGAATTTAGTCCTTTATGCCTGTGACTTTATTGCTCTACAGCAACGCTGCATAATCTAGAGAAAGAATGTCTTCATATCAGTTTCTGTGTGGTTTCATTGACTGCCCCCCAAAGAAGGAATTCTCTGACTCTCCCCAATGCCTGACTCCTCAACTGCAATAGTGGAACCAGGCTGGAGCTGCATTTGAAAAAAACAACCTCCCTCTCATTTTGTGTGGTTGGGAGTCTGTAATACCCTCTTTGCATTCCGGGATATATTGAGATATCCCAGAAACAAAGCCAAAGTCAGGGATAGCCCAGTGTGCAAAATGCATCCATGAAGAATTTTCTTAAAGGTTTGCTACGAAAGTGTTTAAACTATTCCTCTAGAATTTTTCCCTTTAAAGGGGAAACTGAAAGTTTGAAACAAACAACACAAAACCCTAAGTGGAGGGAAAACCCTTGCAGAGCACACTCTCGACCTAAGTCGTAGGAGAGGTGCCCACTGCATGTACTGCATGTACTATTAACACATATGTCTGCAGCCCATAATATTTCATCACAAACACATGTGGCATTTAGTTCAGCTCTGTGACAGGAAATACCATTTGTAAAATATTAAACCACAGCAAAACCTATCCGTGCCTTCCAACATTATCCTTGCTGGTTCCCTTCCTACATGTGGCTGGTGGCTGTAAACTTAAAACCTCAAAACCTGGGACCCACAACCCAAGACTCAGCATCACTCCATACGAGTGGTTCTCGAGCGATTTAATTTCCCAGCGTACGTGTGGCAGAGTCTGGAGACATTTCTGGTCATTACAACTAGCGGTGGGCAGGTGCTACTGTCATCTAGTGAGTAGATGCTACTGAATGGATCCTATATCGCACAGGATGGCCCCACAGCAAAGAATTATCCAGCCCAATGTATCAGTAGTGCCAAGGCTGAGAAATCCTGCCCCATATTGAGGTCAGTGAGCTGAGTGTGGTGAGCGGGTGTCCACCCCCCTGCATGTGTCTACTTTGTGGACAGTGAATAGGAAGCTTCAATTTGGCGACTTGCCTGAAGTTGCACAACCAGAAAATGGTCAGAATTGAACCCTGTGTCGATCCGCAAATCTCCTGCTCTTTCCACTACATCACATGGTCTACCAGAGCAGGAATAAGAAAGAGGGATTCACAATAGCCAAGACATGGAAGCAACCTAAGTGTCCATCAACAGATGAATGGATAAAGAAGATGTGCTATACATACACAATGGAATACTACTCAGCCATAAAAAAGAATGAAATAATGCCATTTGCAGCAACATGGATGGACCTAGAGATTATCATACTAAGTGAAGTAAGTCAGACAAATATCCAATGTTATCACTTATATGTGGAATCTAAAAAAATGATACTAGTGAACTTATTTACAAAACAGAAAGAGATGTACAGACATAGAAAACAAACTTACGTTTACCAAAGGGGAAAGGGCAGAGGGAAAGGGATAAATTCGGAGTTTGGGATTAGCAGATACAAACTACTATTATAAAATAGATAAACAACAAGGTTGTACTGTATAGCACAGGGAACTGCATTCAATACCTTGTAATAAACTATAATGGAAAAGAAAAAATATAAACAGAAGTTATACATTTGTTTCATTTCAACAAATGAAACAATCCAAAAATGCATAAAGAAAAGTTAATCCTTTTCCATTTATTTTCATCCCACTATGGTAATTCTGTTAAAAGCACAGTATGCGTTTTTCCACACTGTTTCCATGTTCATATAAATACAAACAAATATATGTACACATATGGAAGTTTTGCTTTAGGATCATACTATACATGATGCTTGCTTTTTTTTTTTTTTTTTCTTGCGGTACGCGGGCCTCTCACTGTTGTGGCCTCTCCCGTTGCGGAGCACAGGCTCCTGACGCGCAGGCTCAGCGGCCATGGCTCACGGGCCTAGCCGCTCCGCGGCATGTGGGATCTTCCCAGACCGGGGCAGATGCTTGCTTTTTAAAATATCTGCTTAATGAATATCCCTCCAGTTTGATAAATATAGATCTAACTCAAAAAAAAAAAAGAATAGGAGAGAGGGCAATAAGGGAATATTTTTTTGGGGGGGGTAATATTTTCAAAGACTTGACAGGACGCGGACACCAAATGTGATCTAGAAAACATGGGAAAGGGGAAGTCTGGCACTTGGAAAAGTAGAGACATAGTACAGGCAGGAAGAGGAGCCGCGTTTACACACGTCAGTCAAGTCTGAAGTACATCCAAGTGGAAACACCCAGCAAGGAGCCTAAAACACGGGATGGTACCTGGAGAGAAAACAGGCGGCAGTACATGTAGAATTGGGGGTCTTTTTTGGGTAAGTGAGAGTTGAACGCAGGAGAGAAAGGGAGAGGCCACAGGGTGCCCAAAGCTGAGGACTGGGTGGCTTTACAGGAGAAAAAGAAAAGGAGAAAGGAAGACACGCCCAAGAGGCCAAGGTAAAAGCAGGAGGTGCAGGGACCCAAAAGGCAGAAAGCTGGTCCTCATGGGACCTTGAAGAGCTGCAAGGGGCAGGAAAATAGAGACGGACAGACGACCTTCAGGTTTGGTGATTAGGTCAACAGTGACAGGGGTGGGAGTGAGGCCAGTCTGGAAGCAAAGGGAGCACGGGTCCTGGGGGTCCATGGGCAGAGTCTGGGCTATATCTTGGCCACCTCCCCTGCCCCGCCGCTTCCAGTACCTGGGTTTCTGCAGCTCTGGGGCTGTGTTGTTTCCTGGGTGGACTGATTTCTGGCAGCCTTATAACTGCCCACCTCTTCATACCTTACCTACCTCCTGGTCTCTGGAGCACAAAAGGGCCCCAGGGCCTCCCACTCTCTGAAAAATCCAGCCCACCCGGGGCCAGGGACAGCGTGCAGGCAAGGGCCTGCGCAAATAAGGCCTGCTTTCAGGACTGCCTGTTGGTATTTATATCCCGTGGGCTGCTCAGGAGCGAGGGCATTATCTCCATAGGGGCCCCCAGGGCAGGGCTGGGTGGGGGGGCCCTGTGGTTATTAGATGGCGGCTCCTGGATTTGGATTCTGAGTTCTCAAAGGAAACCATGAAAAAGATGTGGGATATAGTTAGCTGTAGCTGCAGGGGCGTTGGCTCAGATCACACATCTTAAATATGCAAATCTCCTCCTTTTTCTCTTCCCCCCCACCCCCCAGGCCCACGGGACCTCCTGAAGATAAGCAGAAAGTCCTGGTATTTTAAAGAACTATAAAGAGAGTCTCTCTCTGGACTTCAATATTTAGTGGGGGGAAAACCAAAGTCAACCACTTTGCTATGAAACTTGGTCATTTTTCTTAATTACCATGTAATTGCTTTTAGTGTTTTGGGAGGAGGCAGTAGCTAAATGGCCCAGAAAGGCTAATTAACGCTTCAAAATGTGATTCCTTCTGACACACTAATCACACTGCGTTCGGATTGGAATAGCCTGTACGAGAAGTTAAGGACCATCATATGCCAAAAGAGATGCAGGATCTCGACCCTTGGATGCTGGACTTTGCGGAACATCTGCCAAACATTCTGGTACAAATTCTTGTCCCACACACCCTGCTCATTCATCCAGTGAATAAGTTACTGTGTCTTCTGAGTGTTGGATCCTGGGTGGAGCACACTGCCGACCACAGATTAAGACCTGAGTCACTGGTCGTCTGGTGGGGAAAGAAGGGTTTAGACTGTGAATCCCAGTCCTGCCACTTACCTGTGTGACCTGGGGCAAGTTACTTTAATTCCCTGAGCCTCAGTTTCCCCAGGCTTGAAACAGGGATGATAATTGTTAACTTTTAGGATTTGTTTGGGGCTGAACTATATCCCCCCCCAAAGTCATTCCTAACCCCCAGTACCTCCCAATGTGACTGTATTTAGAGAAACGGTTTTTACAGAGGTAATTAAGTTAAAGTGAGGCCATTGGGGTAAGCCCTGAGGCAATCTGAATGGTGTCCTTACAGGAAGTGATCAGGACACACAGACATCAGGGATTCGAACACACAAAGAAAAAGCCATATGAGGACACAGAGAGAAGGCAGCTGTCCCCAAGCCAAGGAGAAAGGCCTCAGAGGAAACCCAACCTGCTGACACCTTGAACTTGGACTTCCAGCCTCCAGAACTGTAAGAAATACACTTCTGTTGTTGAAGCCACCCAGTGTGTAGTGTAGTGTCCTGTTATGGCAGCCAGAACAAACTAAGTACGTGCATCTATAAAATGGTAGGTGGTGGGGGAGATCATAAGTAGAGGCTGTTATTACTATGGATTCCTGCTCCTAATGTAACCTATGGGGCCTTCCTGCAACCGACCCCTCCTGCCATGTCCTCTGCCTGCCTCTTGTTTGTATAAAAGCTGTAGTCTCCCAGGCCTCCCCAGGGTCACAGAAGCCTGGTTCAAGAATTAATGATTGAAAGGATGTGAACAGGTAGTGACAAAAGTAGCAGTTGGGCCAGAAGAACTGGTAACAATTTAAACAGTAAGTCAGTCATATGGCAGCCACAGAATCTCTAGCTCCTCCCTGAAGTTCCTAGATAACTGTATCTAATGCACATTTCCTGAGTTGTTTTACAGTTGCTAAAACCCCCACCAAGTGGAAGAAGTTAACTACTTAATGACCGTGAGCACATGGTCCCCAGACCTACTAGATCTTGAGGACTGATCGTGTTAACCCCTATGACACTGTTCTGTTACTTCACCAACAACCAAAGAGAGAATTGTGCAGGAGCTGATCACACACCCTGTGACTCCCTTCCCTCACCTCGCCTTTAAAAATGTTTCCCTGAAACCCGTCGGGGAGTTCAGGTCTTCTGAGCATGAGACGCCCCGTCCTCCTTGTATGGCCCTTGCAATAAACCTTTCTCCCCTCCAAACTCCAATGTTTTAGTTTGTTTGGCTTCACTGTGTGTTGGGCACATGAACTTGTGTTCAACAACACTAAGGTACTTACAACCTGGAAGCAAAGACCAGAGAAAGCCACAAATGGCAGGCAGAATGTGCCCACTCTCCTGCACTAATGTGCACTGGGAGGTTTGGAGAGGAAAGTCCCGGCTCAAGGGCAAGAGGCTTCCTGGGGAGGGGGCATCTGCTTGGGCAGAGACGAGGGGCAGCAGATCAGGCAACCGTGATCATACCCTCTGCCCACCTGTCTGTGCATTTGCATCACATGCCAGCTGACACCAGCATAAGGGAATTTCTCCCAGCTGACTGCATTCGCTCCACTACGCAGACACAAAATCCAGTCACACACACCCTGAACATCGCCGTAGCAGGTCTCCTCTCCGGCTGCCCAAACCGGGCCACGAGCCACGGAGGTGACCTCAGAGGTGATCAGGGCTGTTTGCGTTCTCCAAATCAAATGCATTTTGGTTTATCCGTGGCTAGTCCGAGGCTACTGCTGACCACCAAGCTCCCCTGGCGATGTCCACATCAGTGGGAATGCAGAGGCAGGAAGCACTAACGTACAGAGGGCACCGCACGTTTGTTTCGATTCTCACCACTGTCAGGAATTCCATGAATGTATGTGTGTACAAATATGCAAAACTCCAGCAATTCCAAGAATAGGGAAAGATTTTTAAAAATCCTTTAGTAAGGTCCTATTTACAAACCAAGTATAGATCAACATTTATTGGGCTCTTAGTCTCAAATGCAGATATCACACACAAAACTAATACTTGTGTCTGTCTCTAAGTCCAAAGGGAGCGTGTGCCAAATATTTGTTAATTTTATCACATTTCGAAGGCCATTAAAGGCTTTACAAAGAAGTTTGCACTTAGAGCGAAGTCTGATCAGAAATGTGTGAGTGGACATGTATGAATGCATGGAATTGTCATGACACTCTCAGCCATGGGTGTTGGCTTACATTGAAACTTAGGGGTCTCTAAGTGTCAACCTGGGCACTTGAGCCTATAGCAGAGTGACATCCTTCATCCTGACTCAGAGTCTTCATGTAAATGAGTAACTTCCAACATCCTCACAAAGCGCCCCAGGTGCCTCTGCATAGCCCTGCCCAGCGAGGCCCGTGTGCTCCTGCGAGAACCAGCCAGCACAGCAAGGGGCTCACCCAGCCTCTAAGATGTTGGGTCTCCAGTGGACACCACCCAGGGCTCTGCTCTCCCGCCACACCCATCTCTCCACCAGATCTTTGTACTACTGCTAACAGTCTCCACAGCTGCTTGCCCAGCCTGGGAGCCAGGAGGCCAGTGTTTGGGAGGTTTGGTTCCAGCTCTGCTTCCCTCTGCTCTGTAATTTAAAACAAGTCCCTGCTAGCAAGTGGTTTCACGGGCCCTTCAAACGCGAACAAGTTATGAAGATGAATTCTCCTAAAAAGGAGTCTGCAGAGAAGTATGTGCCTCCCCGAAGACCCCTTCCTACCTAAATACCTTAGGACTCCTGCAACCATGCCCAGGCTGCAAGTTTTCCAAAGATGGCCACAGCAATATCGCCCATAATGCCCTTCTGAAAGGTCACCTTGTCCCTCCCCCACCGAGAGGGGGCTCTCTTTCCCCTCCCCTTGAATCTTGGTGGGCCTCTTGCTCCTCTGACCAATACAATGTGGCAGAAGTGACATCGTGACAACTCTGGGCCTGAGCTGACCCAGCAGCTGCCATTTCCTGCTTGTTGGAGCCCTGAGCGACCACATAAGCAGCCCAGGCCATGGAGGAGCCACGGTGAGGCGCCATCTTGGACATCCAGCCCCTTGGGCTTTCAGTGATTCCAGCCCCCATCACCGTCTGACCACAACAACATGACAGACCCTAACCAAAAACCACCCAGCTGAGCCCAGGGAACCCACAAACCAGGAGAGAGAATACTAAATTGTGGTTTTAAGCCTCTACATTTTTTGTGGTAAAATACACATAAACATAAAATTTACCCTTTTAACCATTTCTAAGTATACAGTTCTGTGACACTAAGTACACTGACATTGTTGAGCAACCACCATCCATGTCCAGAACGTTTTCATCTTCCCAAACTGAAACTCTGTACCCATTAAACACTGACTTCCCATGCCCCCCACCCCAGCCCCTGGCAACCACCATTCTACTTTCTGCTTCTATGGATCTGATGACTCTAAGTACCTCATATAAGTGGAATCATACAACATTTGTCCTCTTGTCACAAAAGGCTTATTTCACTTAGCATTATGTCTTCAAGGTTTATCCATGTTGAAGCACGTGCCAGAACTTCCTTCCTTTTTCGGGCTGAAAGATATTCCATTGTATGTGTATACCAAATTCTGTTTATCCATTCATCCATCGATGAAAACCTCTACGCTTTGGAGTGATTTTCTGCAGCTATAGACAACTGGAGCAAGGACGATGCGGCTCTAGGGCAGCAGAGCAAGGCTCCCAACGTAGATGTCGGGGTCCGGAGAGTGTGACAGAAACAAGAGCACCAGGACACTAACCCCCCAGAGTAGGTGACTGGCCAGGAGTTCGCAACAGCACTTGTCACAGGGGGCTGGGTATCTCCTGGGGTCTCCGTTCTAGGCTGGAGCAACCCCAGGGCAGGGACTGGCAGGATCTTATTCAGGGCTGGGTGCCTTGCCCTGGCACAGACTGATAGGTCCAATGTGTGGTGAATGAGTGAAGAATGTACCTGATGCTGAAGCCAGGTTCTGACTCATCCCAGAGTTTCTTATAGGCTACCTGTAGGGCAAGAACTGTGCCAATGAAAGCACAGTAGAACAGCTGCTTCTGGCTGGAAAGGAAAAGGGGTGGGGAGGTGGGGCAGAAGAACATTCTGACAGGCGAGAGAAAATTCATGGCCAGGCACGGGCTTCCCAGGAAGCTCAGCCTCCAGCGAAGCACCCACCTGACCTAGGCAGCCTTCGCAGGGGCTTCACCACCAGGAGCCAGCCTTGCTCAGTTTGTTGGGCCCAAATCCCAGGGCTCAGGGCAGTAGAATTTCATGTGCCCTTTACAGGGGCAGGCGCAGGGCTTAGAGGGGCTCAGCCCATGGTCATGGAGCAGGCCATGGGGGTAGGGAAGGAGACCTGAGCTGTGAGCTGAGTTGCATATTCCAGCCCTGGGAGCTTTGGGATAGGGAACTTGCTTCACTGCAGGAGGACCCAGATTGGTGGCACGATGGCCCCAGCCCTCTCACCCGTAACCACTTCACCAAGGAAACCAGTCCATTCTTCCTGCTGCACTGCTCCATTTGGCCATTCAACTAGGGAGCCCGACACAGGTCAGGATGTGCCAGAGCACAGACATTAACTCCAAATCGAAGAAGAGGACTTGTACCTGGTTGACTTAAAGAGTGAATGCCACCTCTACAAATGCCCGTTTGAGGGTTTAATAAAAAGGGCTCAGATTGCATTTCAACTCTGCATTTAGGTTTTCCAGCCTCTAAAGATAAAGTGAAACCCTGAGTAATAACCACGAAGGTGTTTTTCTCTATTTCTCTTCAAACCATACTTACACCTTGAAGGTTAGGAACTGCTTACCATGTGGAAAGCAGTTACAAGTACCAGTAAAAGAACTCAGAAAACATGGATTTGGGACTTGGCTCAGTTTCTAAGTAACTATAGGAATTTGGACAAACCAATTAACCTGTCTGGGCCTTAGTTTCCTAATCCATGAATGGAGGAAAATACTATGTATCCCCATGGTTTGTTTACATGCATTAATAAGAATAAATATATGTGAGATCTAGAGAGACATGTAGATAGCTATAGGTAGATACAGATACAAACGCACACATATATGAGGTCTTCATAAGAAAAGCCGTAACTATGTAAGAGGTTTACTTACGTTCAGAAGGTGCTTGCTGATACTGCTGAATAAATGGCCGAATAACACAAGATTGCAACAAGACTCACATTTGGTGCAAGCGGGTCGCTCTTCACACTCTGGAACCCCCAGCTAGCATACCTACCAGATCCTAGAAAGCCACGCCTTTCCCCACATCTTAACTACCGACACCCCAACCTGCACGCTTCCTCCCACCTGGCCTTATATTCTCCCAACCCACTCGGATGGAGTTGGCCTGACCTCCAGGGCCACAGCCTGACCCCCTGCCCCTGCCCTAGCCCCCTGGCCCAGATCCCACCTCCAAACATAGCATGAGGCCACTTCTTGGGCCAACTGCCAAACCCAGAACCCTAGGTTGCCCCCAGGGTCTCCACTGCCTTTGGTACCAGATGGAAACAACTCTTCCCCTTTCCCTGATTTTCCAGAAGCACAAACACATGGAAGATTTGTGGACCAGGAGCCAGGGTGTCTGCTCAGGGGCTCCCCCCCAACAGCTCATGCCTGGACTCTACCTGTGACCTTGGCCTGCAAAATGAGGCTCACCTGGCATCTTCCACCTCAAGGGGCTTTAGGGAGCATCACATAAGGTGACAGAACTGAAAGTTTCTTTGAAAAATATGAAGCAGTCCGTAAGTTCTTTAGCTCTTGTCATTCTTGTTAGTTTATTTCAGTGTGCTCACAGACTGAGTCTCTAAAGCCTGGGACTGGTCCCTGGGTAAATTCTTTTGGTACAGTGAGCACACACACAGAGAAATACTTGATGCTCTTTTTGACTACAGTGCTATTAGCAAATGCAGTGTGACCTCTGGGACAGGACAGCGGCTGGGAGGGAAGTCAGGAAACCCGGTTCCTGAAAGCCTCTTTGGCTCTGCCAGTAAATTAAGCACATCACTTAACTTGTCTGGGCATCTTCCTTCATATGCATAATGGAGCTGACAAGCCACCCACATTCGTATTCACCAGGATACAAGGAGGGCAAAGAATTTGAAAAGAAAAACATTGCGCAAGTAGAAATGTCATAGTACTCAGCAGGAAAGAAGAAATGCAGAAGAAAAAAGAAAGGGGAAAAGAAACAAACACCAGAGAGAGAAAGCATTTGGGGTGAGATGTGAGGCTCTTGAGAAGGTAGGAATGGAAGGCCATGGAAGATCCCAGTACAGAAAGTTTCCCCCAAGCCTAAGAGTCAGCGTCCAGATGAGCAGATTTACCACAGACACATCTGAAACCCACCTCTGAGGTGGAAGGAAATGAAGTCTGTGCATCACCTGAGGTGGCGCAGGACACACCAGAAGCCGAGGCTCGCTGCTGTTCACTCTTACAGCTCAGCACAGAGCGAGGAGGTAGATGAGAAATTAAGAGGTCCACTACCTGTCGTAATTGTGGAATGTCCCTGGAGAGGCCCTGGCCAAGCCACGTCCTGAAACAGGAGGTCCCATCCAGGGTGCTCCACTTTAAGGGGGACATTCAAACACCAAAGAGTTCCCAAAGAAGGCTGGTCACAAGCTGATCACAGTGGGGTGTGCTGAGATCACGTCACAAAAGGAAGGGCTATGAAATCCGGAAGTGTTTCCCTAAACAAGATTTGGGGAAGACATGAGAAGCAAAGCCTCTCTTAGAATCAGAAAAAGAAAAACTTGAAACATCCTCCAGTCCGATCTTCACAAATGGGGAATCTTTAACACCACATCTCGGCTGAGGAATTATGCAGCTGCTGTGGAAACTCTTGCAGTAATGGAGACCTCATTACTTTATAAGTGAGTTCATCTCATTACCACTTGGACAGAATTAAACTTTTCTCCCTCCTGTTAACCCCCAATTAACCTCCTCCTGGCTTCCATCCATGCTCTGGCAGGGACACAGACTAAGCCTAAACACTTTTTCACCTACTTATTCTTCAGACAACTTAAGACAGCTGGTCTTGATGACTTATACTGGGTTTTCCTGACTCTCCAGCGAGGGGCACATTTTCAGCACACCCCTGAAAGCACGCTATCCATTCCCTGTCAGTGCTTCTTTCCTGGTTATCTCCAGCCACCTCTGACCTCGGACTGCCATCAGACGCTGACGGCTGCCCCTGCTGTGCTCGGGGCATCCCATCCCGGCCACACCCCTTAGCTCTTTGTTTGCTTTATAACTAGGTTTTGGCCTTCTGCCATAGTTTGGGCAAACTCTGGTCCATCTCATGGGCTCGGTTTCGCTGTTCTGCCCGGTTCCCAGGGCTTGTCATGAACATGCTCCGTGATGAGGCCAAAAAATATAAGTCCCAAATTCATGCCACTTAATGGAAAGCAGCTGGTCATTTGACTGTAAGCCTTCTGATAAATATTGAATCTAGAATGTTCAATAAGCATTAAATATCTTTTCTAACAATGCATTTGACAGATGAGGAAACAGAGGTCCAACTAGGTAAAGTGAGGCACACAGCTAACGTAGTCAGGAAGATGAACGTGACCTCTAATCTCTGGTTTTCCAGTCCCACATTCTCTCTACTGCAGTTAGAGGAAGCGAGGCTACACTGCAGCTCAGGGTACATTTTGGAGTACATTTTCCATAGTCTGTGTGTATGTGCATTCATTCTTTCTTTGACTCAACAGATATTCACTGAGCACCTACTACGTGCTTTGTAAATATCCCAGTAAGAGTTGAAGTAAGTTTCCACACAGATCTACATCCTGCTGTGTGTGCGCGCACGCAGTGTGTGTGTGTGTGTGTGTGTGAATTAGTTAATTCTTTCATGCATGCTCACATTCACTCAACAATATGATAACTGAGCACCCTTAACACTATGCTGTGCACTGGTGCAAGTGAAAACGTCACAGTCTGTTAGCCCAGGGCAGTCTCTGTCTAGCAGGGACAATTCTCAAATGTCATGTTAATGTGATAAAGCCCAGTGCAGGGTATTGCAGTACTTAATTAAGCCAGATGCTTCATTAAGATTGGTGCCAGAGATGGTGGTAATGTCCATAATTTTGACAGGAATAAAGCTGCTGGTTCTGGTGGTTTGAAGAGGCCTCAGGAAGCGTGTTCTGAGATGATTCTTGAAGGATGATATCCGTTGATCAGGCAGAACGGAGTGGAGAGAGGCGAGTGTGTGTGTAAACCCAGGGAGGCGGCAGAGAAGCTGTTGCTGCAGGTAGATGGGCGTGGCTGAGGCCAGGAGTTCGTGCGGGTGACACAGCAAAAGAGGCAGATAGGTGAGTAAGGTGCAGAAGCCCTGCTGTAGCATGCTGAGTAGTTTGATTTTATCCTAAAGGCAACAGGATTCAGTGAAAGAATTTAGAGAGAGAATAAACAGGATCAGATAAGAATTTTAGAAAGTTCTGACAGTGGAGGATGGAGTGCAAGGGGTGAGGCCAGAGGCAGGGAAACCAGACAGGAAGCTCTGGCAGGAATCCAAGAAAGAAACCAGGGTTGAACCTGATGGTTCCTGCCTACACACACGTAGTTTTAAAGGCTGAAATATTAGAAAAGAGAAGAGATTGTTTTCCCGTACCTCCCTCGTGGCCTGGGGCAATTTCCGCAAAACTGTGCAGAACCACATCACCTTCATCATTCTCCACAGTGACGTGGTGGCACCAGAAAAGTGATGTTGGCCGTAGCATCACCACAAGTCGTGGTGTGCAGGATCCTCAAACAGAGCAGCTGTTCCATAAGTGATGGCTGCTTGCATGAGCCACATCTACCAAAAGGGGATGGGGATGGACAAGCCCTAAACAAAGTAAGGTCGGGTCCCAGAAGCATGAATAAGTCAGGTCGGAGCAAGGCAACAAGTCAGAAATAGGACAAACAGAAAAGTTCCAGGAGGGATGGGATTAAAGGATCCAGTTCTCCACAGGAACAGAGGATGAAGAGCACAGACAGACTAGGAAACCAATGAAGGAGCCAGCGCCTGTCTCAGGTGGTGAGATTCTGCGGGTCTCTGTAGGCACGATGCAGTTGGGGAGCCCACACTGCGCCCTTGTGAGGATCTGGGAAAGGCGTCCCCTCCGGCCAGACCAACAGCAAGCATGCCACAAGTGGGGGACTTTGCAGCCGGGTTCCACCCAGAGCCGGTGAGAGCCTAAGTGTGCATGCGGATGGGCACGTGTGAGTGGGTAAGTAGGAGCATCTGGCTGGAGAGGGGAACGTGTAGGTAGGGATGAGGCACATCTCGACAAGCCGGGGGCTGTCTCAAGCCAGGTACCCCATCAGGTGCGGTACAGGGCCATCCTCACTGGGAGTTTAGAGTCAAAGACGAATGAAGGGAGGATGAGGTGGAAACCCTAAAATAATTTCCTTCCTTATGAGGGAAAAATGTTCATCTGGGCAGGTCTGAGCCTTCTTGGAATTGCAAGATTCTCAGATTATCACCCAGTTCCTAGGAAAGCCTGACTGCTATTCCCCACCCTCCCCCACGATAATTTTTCTGAGAATCAGGAACACCTGACCACCCGTGTGCTACCTAGAATGACCCCAACTAGGCACCTTCCACTGCAGTCACGACTAGCAGCGACACCAGGGGCTTTCACAAAGTTTACAAGGTTCTGCTTCAAGCCACAAACTAGCAGCAGGCCTGGAGCTGCACAGCGGGAGGAGGGGGGCGGGGTTCTCAGCTGTAAAGATCTGAGATTAAAACATTTCTCTACGTTTGTATTAACGGTAAACTGAGGCCAACAAAAGCAAGGTTGATGGCATCAATTACCATTTTCTAGGGCCTCCAAATTGGCCTGAATATGAGTTATCATGAGCTAGGGGGGAAAAAAAAAAAAACATTCAAAGGGATGAACAGAGGCCAATGTGTCAGCCCCAACTCTGAATTTCTGGGCCACGGCTGTTTTAAATTAGATTCTCAATGCCGCTTCCATGAAACTCTTGGCTTAGCTCTGCAAGAAGTTATTTTTGTGCTCTGAGCCACAGACATTTATATGGAAGCATATCCGTAATTCCAATTATGTTCTGTTTTCATGATGTCCTTTTCCTCTACTTAAGAACAGTCGTAACTATCATTATTATTATTTCTGATAAGACACATAAAAAAAGCTCTGGGCCAAGTACAGATTCCACAGGCCTGGATAAATGATTGTTGTAAAATAGGCAGATTTTACATCTTGTGAAATCCTTAAGAAATACCTTCAGTTCTTCTATCCACTATGGCTGCCTCTTCTTTGTCAATTCCCTAACCCCACCCACCCCTCAATCACTCAGGGCCTTCATGATCTCTCTTGGGAAAACCTAGTCCCAGAAGTAGTTCTGTTATTTATGTATGCTCTCTGAGGTCTTCGCATTTAAAAGGTTATATTCTAAAATGAAATGAAAGGTTTTTATCTCCTTAAAGAACAGAAGCACCAACAAATAAAGCAAAGAGATATTCCTGGTTAAGAGAGGCATGGTTCTTAAGTAATAACATAGTTATTCTATAGAAAGGTTGATCCATAGGCTGGGAGGGCTATGAAGAAGTGGTACAGATGCAAAATAAAAATGGTGGAAATTCATCCAAGAGAAATCTAAACTGATTACCAAGAAAATATAATATATTGGGAGACGTACCCATGGCCTTTCCCCAGAAGTCTCTCTGATTAGAACTTCTGAAGCACAATCCTGGTTCAGAAGAACCAATGCAGGGGAAGAGAGATGATGGGAGGAAACTAACATTTGTGAGCATTAACATATGCCAAGCACGTGGCCCATGTTATTCCCTGTTATCTCACTTAATCTTCAGAACAACCTTTTGAGGTAGGTTTTATTATCACTGTTTTATGGAAAAGGAAACTTGGCCCCAGAGATGTTAAGTAACTTGCCCAAAGCCACTGCTATGGTCTGAATGTTTGTGTCTCCCCAAAATTCATATGTCAAAATCCTAACCTCCAAGGTGATGGTATTAGGAGGTGGGGGCCTTTGGGAGGTGATTAGGTCATGAAAGTGGAGCCCTCATGATGGGGATTCTTATAAATGAAGCCTCAGAGAGCTAGCTCACCCCTTCTACCATGCAATCACACAGACAGAAGTTGGCCATCTGCAACCTGGAAGAGGGTTCTCACCAGAACCATGCCAGCACCCTGATCTTGGACTTCTAGTCTCTAGAACTGTGAGAAATAAATCTCTATTGTTAATAAGCCACCTGGTCTGTGGTATTTTGTTATAGCAGCCTGAACACAGTGAGCCACACATCTAAGTTAGTGGCAAAGCTTGGATTCAACCCCAGATCTGCTTGACTCCTAAGTCCATTTCTTTTCCATTATCACATAAATGTGAGGGCCAGAAAAGAAGGCCAAAGATGACTGTTGGTTTGGTTTCCTTAAAATAATAGAATTTGTTGGGAGGTATGGGAAAGATATGTCTATATAGATTTCTTTAAACATTATAAACAAGCTCTGCTGATCTCGATCAACATTCCCAGAGATGCTATCAGCCACAAGAATCAATTTTTCAATGTAAACCTCTCTGCACTGTTAGAGACACAAGTAAACACACATGTCAGGGGAGAGAGAACATCATCTCCACGACCAAAGGGAACAGGAACCTCTCCATAAAGGCTTTTCTTCTCAACATCGGTATGAGTTAGGATGCTGGTTGATTGTGAGAAGGTTTTAATCTACTATAAAGAATCTAAAGGACAGCATTTGGGGACTGGAACGGTGCTGAGGAAATTCAGATCTCTTCTGGACTAAGAACATGTGGCCAGATGTTGAGCGAGACACCATCCCACAATGCAGAGTCCCCCTGTGATGCTGGTGTTAGCACACTGTACTGTTAGGCTCTTCTCCGCTGCATTCATTCAGTAGCAGTGGATTTCACATCCAGGGGCTAACGTAGATGCAGTTACTTACTTGTATTCTACTTTACATATAAACTTTAAAATCAGTAGTTAAAAACTTCAGTCAATATGACAGGTTGAGTTGACATAAGAAATTACCCCTTCCAATCCAAACACTTCAAAACACTGAACAAAACTATAACAGCAAATATTACCACATAAAAGACAAATAAAACAGAAATCTCCAGATACCAGAAATAAGGAGGGAAGTCAAAGAGGATCAGTCAGTGGAAGCTGAAGCTAAGGGCCTCATGGAATCATCCAGACCAGTTAGAGGCCTAAATGGCTGGCGGCTGAGACTTTAATGACATGCATGCAGTGGGGGGAGTCCAGTAATGGCCACCTGATGCCAGGAGCTGTCAGTGAAGCAATTACATAAAGCTGGAGGTCATAAAGGCCTACTTCATAAGTGAAAGAGTTCGAGAGGAACATCACTTGCCAATCTGAGGAAAACCGTAAGAAAGCTTGTCATCTGCTTGGGCAAAGAGTAGTAAATGAGTGACCTAAAAAAATTTGAAATCCAGGCTTACAGCACAATGCAGGAACAAGGTTTAAATGCATACTTTCAGGTTATACAGGGCCTGTATGCCAAGACATTAACAAAAAGGCTAATTTGGAATGGGTAAAACCCAGAGAGGATCAGCAGGAGCAAATGTGAAATCAGTTTATAGTGCTATGCTAGCAATCCTGAGGTACATAGGATTTCTACGGAACACAACTCCTAATGAAGACGCAAGACACAAGAGAAAATGAATCGTAATTTAAAAATTCAAAAGCAGAAATAACAAAAAATCTAGAACTACAAATGTTTAAAATGCTGAAAGACATAAAAAGGACTAGAAATTAAAAGGCAAAGAGATAATATTAAAAAAAAGAACAGGTAGATATCAAGTACCAAATAGAAATTCTAGAAATAAAAATATATAGACATTAAATTAAAAAAAAACAATGGATGGGTTGAACAGTAGACCAAATGCAGTTGAAAAAAATTAATAAACTGGAAAATAGAACTAAAAAAATCACTCAGAATATAGCTGAGAGATAAAGAGATATATATAGTTGACCCTTGAACAATATGGGTTTGAACCATGAGGGTCCACTTATACGCAGATTTTTTTCAACAGTAAATACTACAGTACTACACAGTCCTCAGTTGGTTGAATCTGGGAGATGTGGAACCACGGACTTGGAGGAACTGCAGATACAAAAGAACTGCATATACGAAGGGCCAACTATAAGTTATAAACAGATTTTCAGTTGCACAGAGGGTCATCGCTCCTAACTCGTGCGTTGTTCAAGTGTCAATTGTAGTATGAAAGAGAAATCTTAGACAAAGAAGACATAGAAGATAAAATGAGAAGGTTCAACATTTGCCTAATGGGTATTTCAAAAGGAGAGAACACAGAGTATGAGGGACTCAACATCAGGTTAGGGGCTTTTGTCTCTTATGCTCTTTTCTATATCTCTAGCACCTGGAAGCATTCCTGATACACAATAAGTGCTCAATAATTACTTTATAATACATTTGTGGAGAAAACAACTGAGAAACCTTTAGATATGAAAACAGAGATGAGTCTTCAGATTAACGAGCACACTGAATTCCAAGTAGGATATATAAAAACAGACTATCCCTGGACACATTATAATGAAAAGGCACAACATGAAAGACAAAAAGATCAGACTGAAAGTCTCCAAGAGAGAAAATAAGTTGCCTGCAAAAGAATGGCAGACCGAAAAGAGATTTCCCATAAGGAACAACTGAGATGAAAAGACAGTGGAGTAATAATTTACAAAACGCTGAGGGGAAAATATCGACTTAGAATTCTATACCTTGATAAATTATCTCTCAAGTGGGACATGAATAAAGACAATTTCAAAACAAAACCAAAACTACCCACAAGATTGGAGTATTACAACTCTAGACCTTCAGTGAAAAAATTACTAGTATGAAGAAAATGAACACAGAAGTACAGAATGGTATGCAAGAGGCAATGTTGAGATAAGAAATTGGTAAAGTTAAATAAATTTTGACTGTAAAAAAGAAAAAAAAGTGGAAATAACAATGATGACTAATTGCAGGGGTGGGGAGAGGACTATATACAATGTGGGATTAAACCACTAGACCACAATAACCAGGAAGATCGGAAGAGAGGCAGATTAGATTTAAAGCCATCTAAGGCCACTGCATTGTTGACAGGAAATAGAGAAATTGATTAACTTTAGATTAAATGGATGCACATGTTAAAAATTTAAGAATACTAAAAGGTAATACAAATAGAATTTTGTATTTCAAAACAGTTGACAGAGTAGGAATATATAAAACTTGATCAATCCAAAGAAAACTATGCAAAGAAGTATAAAAGAAGCAAACAAAAAATGCTAAATAGGAAAAACAAAAACTTAAGATGGCAGAAAGAGGTCAAATGCATATAAATTACAAAGAATGTAAAAGTTTAAACTCAATTATTAAAAAGACACATTTTCAGGTTATAATAAAAATGAAAATGAAGCTACACATAAAAACTGTTCCTAAGATTAACAATTAAGGCAAAATTATAGAGAGAAGTTAATATAAAAGGATATAAAAAGACATACAAAAAGTAATAACCAAGAGGAAGTAGGTATAGCAACATTAATTTCAGGCAAAATAGAATTTATGCCAAAAGCATCAACAGAAATAACAGAGGACAGTACTTAACATAATAAATTCACCCCAGAGAAAAAACAATCATGAACTTGCACAAACATTGATGGATTACAAGGAGAAATTGACAAATCCACAGAGTGGAAGATTTTAACATTCCTTTCTCAAGAAACTGAAGAGAACTCGGAAAGCAGGCAAAAGAAAATCAGAAAGAACATGAGAAATTTGAAAAACAACAGTTAATAAGTTTGACCTGTTAGATCGATATAGAATGCTGCAGCCACCAAGCAGGGAATATATTTTTCTTTTAAACCACACGTGCAATATTTGGAAAAATTGTTTATGTAATCGGACACAGAGGATTGCTATTATACAAACCATGCTGTCTTTTCATAATGCAACTAAATTAGAAATCAACAATAATTTAAACAAAGTTAAGAAAAAGTTTTCTTAAAAGTTGAAAATAGAAAATTAAATCCATGGGTTAAAAAGAAAATAAAAGAAATATGAAAATGGGATTGACATATATACGTTAATATGTATAAAATAGATAACTAATGAGAACCTGCTGTATAGCACAGGGAATTCCACTTCACTGTACAGTAGAAACTAATACAACATTGCAAAACAACTATACCCCAATTAAAAATAAAAGTTATAATAGAAAAAAAAAGTCTAGAGCCAAGTGGTAATGAAAGTACACATATCAAAACTTGTATGATGTGGCTAAAGCAATATGTAGAGCTAACTTTATAGCTTGGAAATGCATTTATTTTTTTGGCCGTGCCACACATCTTGTGGGATCTTAGCTCCCTGACCAGGGATTGAACCCAGGCCATGGCAGTGAAAGTGCCAAGTCCTAACCATTGGCCCACCAGTGAATTCTCTAAACTGCATTTATTGAAAAACAAAAAATAAATGAGCTAGAAGTTAACTCAAGTAGCTAGAAATGGAAAGGAAAAATAATAAAAATAAGAGGAAAAAAAAGAAATGAAAAGCAAAAAGTATAGATAAGAAAGAAGTTGCTTCTATCAGAAGACTAATTAAGTAGACTTCTATATTAATTTTTAAAAAGAGATGGCACAAATAAACAATATTAAGGGGCTTCCCTGGTGGCGCAATGGTTAAGAATCCTCCTGCCAGTGCAGGGGACACGGGTTCGAGCCCTGGTCCAGGAAGATCCCACATGCCGCTGAGCAACTAAGCCTGTGCACCACCACTACTGAGCCCGTGTGCTGCAACTACTGAAGGTTGTGCACCTAGAGCCCATGCTCAGCAACAAGAGAAGCCACTGCAATGAGAAACCCACGCACCGCAACAAAGAGTAGCCCGCCCCACTCGCCACAACTAGAGAAAGCCCGCGCACAGCAACGAAGACCCAACACGGACAAAAATAAAATAAATAAATTAAAACAACAACAAAAAAACAATATTAAGAACTAAAAAGGGAACATATCTTAAAACATAGTCAATATTTATAAAAACCATAAAAGAAAATTATGAATAAATTTATGCTAATAAATTTGAGAACACATGAAATGGATCATCTAAACAAACAAATTATCAAAACTGGATCAAAAAGAAATAGATCAAATCTATCAATAATCATTTATGAAACTGAATTGTCAAAAACTTGACACACATACCCTGACTAAGCAGTTCAGAGGATTTTACAATGAATTTTACCAAACTTCTAAGAAATAGTCTTTATCTCTCACAAACTGCTTAAGAAAAATATATATGAACGAGAAAAAGTTTCCCAGCTTATTTCACTGAACTAATATAAACTTGATACCAAACAATATAAGAACAATATTTTTTAAAAAAAGAAAATTACAGACCAATTGTTTCACTTACGAACATTTGCAAAAATCCTAAACAAAATACTAGCAAATGATATCCCATGGAATAAAAGAACATATCTGTATATGTGTGTATATATATATGTGAGTATGACTCAAAGTAATTACATATACTCATATTATCACTTTATAATATTAAGAAAGAAAATTATATCACCCCATATAATTTACATAAAAACATTAAGGCATTACATAAAATCAATACTCAGTCATGATAAAATGTTTAAGTTATTAAAAAATATTAATAGAGGGAACATTCTTAATTTAATAAAGAATATCTACTGGAACCTTAAGCAAACTTCACAATTAATGGAGAAATTTTAAGAGCACTTGTTAAAGACAGTACGAAGACAAGGATGTTCGCCATCGCTGTTACTATTAAATACTGTACTGAGGGTCTACCCAATGCAATAAGATAAGAAAAAGATATGGTCATAAGGAATTAAAAAGAAAAGATAAATATTATTTTGTGATTGCCTACCTAGAGAATTCAAGAATATCTACATACAGACTCTTAGAACTAATAAGAGAAATCAGCTGGGATGCTTGATACAAGATCAAAATTCAAAAATCAGGAACGTTTCTATGGGCCAGCAAATAACCAATTTGAAACTATAATAAGAAAAAAAGATATTTATAGTATCAACAAAACCTATACAAAATAAATATAGCAAGAGCTGTGTAAAACAGTTCTGTGGGAAATCACCAGTCATCTTTCACCTGAATAAAAGGAAAAGATGGGAAGACCTGATATTGTAAAGGTGTCAGTTCTCTGGAATATAAATTGAATGAAATCAATAAAAATACCAACGTGATTTTTTGCCTGTGTGCAACTAGACAAACTAACATTTATATGAACCAGTAAAATCCAAGAAAGCCAAGAAATTCTGAAAAAATATAAAAGTAATTGTAATAGCTAACAATTATTGTGTGCTTCCTTATATGGCAGGCACTATTCTGACATTCTGCATACATTATCCTTAAAGTGGATACTATTATCTATTTTATAGACAAGGAGACTGAGAGAAATTAGGAAACTTGCCCAAGGTTACTTGGTATTCTTAGGAGTAGCAACAGACGAAAGAAGACAATTAAGTAATATGTTCCAAATACTGAAGGAAAATAATTATGAGTCCAGAATTCCACACTCAGTCAAACTCTCATTTGTAAGAGCAAAATAAAGACATTTGCAGCAATATAAATATTTTAAAGTTTACCAAAGGCCTTCCTTCTATGAAAGAACTTCTAAATTTCCATTGATATGAACTCAGAAGGACGGAGTGGGGTATCAGAAGTAGCAGCCTCCAAAATGCATTGGATAAATAAAACAAAACAAGGTAAAGTAGGTGAGAAAGGTGGAACCAAGTATACATGGGAAATAGAAGGTATATAATGTTATTAGTTATTCAAAGTACAGGCCATAAAGTCCTATGCATATGCTAGAAGTAGGCCACTAAGTTGGCCCTGTCTTCCTTTTGGCCAAATGGGAAACGTCAATTAAAGGATTCACAGCACCCACAAGACAAAACAGACAAGTTGTTCACAAGAACTATTCCTGGCACTGAGACCACAAAGACATTTCTCATATGGTCAAACGGATACAAGATCTGGGATTTTGTTCTAAGTGTGATAATGTGGGAAAGAGATCCTTGACTCTTACAATTTTTTTTCAACAAGAAGGTGATTTAGAAGCATCAGCCTTTCAGAAAACTTTTCCTTGAAGAATAAAAGAGATAAAGCCTCCTACTTAAGGTGTGTTATTTGAATGACCAAGTGTTTTAGAAAAGCCCATCTTTAGGTATATTCCAGGAAGAGGATGGATAAGGTGACGTCTAGGGACCTGGGTGCCTGTGAGGATACACGGTGGTACAGGATGTGGGCTTCTTCCCCAGAGCTATACCCAGAACATCTCCATCTCTGGTTCATCTTGCCAATGCATGGGATCACCCACATAGCCAGGCTTCCAAAAAATAGTTTATTATTGTGTTTTCACAGTAATAAACATCGAAAAGCAATACACTTTTCTCTTCCTTTCCTGTTCCATGGTAAATCCTTGACCTACCTATCCTGACATTCCATATAACACGTAGATAAGATAAATGGGAGCCTGGCAGCTTTCCCTGGGCCTTCCTACCCATCTCACTCCCCTGACACTGCCAAGAAAAATGAACACCCATACTGGTAGGGCTCTGAAGACGTAATTTGCTGATCTTTAAAAATCCTGCCTTTTACCAGGACTGTTCCAGAATCCCATGGGGTTCCTGGAATTCCAGGCTGTCCAGGAAGCGTCTGAGGAATTCTGGATTATTTCTCATGGGTATAGCTGGCTCCCAAGGGAAGGTGAGCTACCTCTGGCTAAGTCTGGAGCAATTCCCAAGGACTTCCAAAGAGAAGTGACACTGGGAGATGGAAGAAATGGGAGATAGAGGTATTTTACAATTAATCAAAATATCAGTTCTTACTGAACCACAAATTACTTTCCCTTCCTTTTCTATTTTTTCTTATAATTAAAATAACAATAATAATACATGTTGGACTTCCCTGGTGGCACAGTGGTTAAGAATCTGCCTGCGAATGCAGGGGCCACGGGTTCAAGCCCTGGTCCGGCAAGATCCCACATGCCGCGGAGCAACCAAGCCCGCGTGCCACAACTATTAAGCTTGCGCTCTAGAGCCCATGAGCCACAACTACTGAGCCCACATGCCACAACTACTGAAGCCCACGCGCCTAGAGCCCGTGCTCCCAACAAGAGAAGCCACCGCAATGAGAAACCCACGCACCGCAACAAAGAGTAGCCCCCGCTCGCCACACTAAAGAAAGCCCGTGCACAGCAACCAAGACCCAACACAGCCATAAATAAATAAATTAATTAATTAATTAATTTTTAAAAATAATAATAATAATACATGTGCATGGATATGGTAGACAGCAGTGATTGATATGAATAGACTTTGGCCACTGACCTGATTTCAAGATTTGATTCTAGCACATAGTAGCTATGCAACCCTCTGATTCTAGTTTCTGAATCTTATATCATGAGAATAATATTAGTACTCACCTCAAAGAGTTTTAAAATGAAATACTATATGTATGTGCTTTATACTCAATAAATGTTAGCTATTACTATTGTAAAAACGTTGAGAAATACAGGCAAGCACAAAGAAAATCAAAAGTACCTGTAATCCCACCATCCATTTTCATGCATACAATTCCAGTATTTTGGGGGTGTATTTTCAAAGAGTGAGATACAATGCTTTCTATTTCATAACCTGCTTTTAAATTTTAACAAAATAGGGCTTCCCTGGTGGCACAGTGGTTGAGAGTCCAGCTGCCGATGCAGGGGACACGGGTCTGTGCCCCGGTCCGGGAAGATCCTACGTGCCGCGGAGCGGCTGGGACCGTGAGCCATGGCTGCTGAGCCTGGGCGTCCGGAGCCTGTGCTCCGCAACGGGAGAGGCCACAACAGAAAGTGAGAGGCCCATTTACCCAAAAAAAAAAAAAAAAAAAAATTAACAAAATACCCTAAGCATGTCTATATATAATTTGGTATCCTTGTACAACATGATTTTAAAAGGCCACATCATATTCCTTTAGGTTATTTTACTTCTTAAAACAAATAAGAAGTAAAAATAACCCCTTCCCTCCTTTCTCCTCTGCAGGTTCCACTGTTCGTCTGTTTCCAACTCATCTGACCCGTCAGATGATAGCTGGCTGCTTTCTATTGGCTAACTGGGGATGCAGCCTTCATCTCACCATCCAGACCACCTGCTCCATCAGCCAGCCTTCATTACATCCCCAGAATCCAGAGCAGCCATTTGGGGCTGCACAGCAAACCCTCGTGCATGATGGCAAACCACCCAGTTTAACAAGATTCCATGAGGTGGTACAAAAGCTGAACACGGCAGAAAGGCAATTTCTTTGCAAATAGTATAAGGCTGACTTCTGGGACATTAAATACACTATTAAAAATTCTCAGGAAGAGGAAGAGACTGAAGATTTTTATCTGAGTGCATTGTTTTTCTAATCACCAGGGCCAAACAAGTTCAAAACTTTTAAGGGCTTTCTTTTTGAATGGAAGTCACAACACTTTCTTACTAATGGCATTTTGAAACCACAGTAAAACCTTACTAATTCATAGTAATGGGGAACTACCACACTCAATCAGCAGAGAAAAATGAATTATATCCTTTTTAAAATAAAGAAGTTTCTTTCCAATGAAATTCATTTTTTAAAAAAATCTTTATTTCTGAATAGTTCAACACCTTGACCTGTTTTGACGGGTTGTTCTGAAGCTGATCTAAGACATATGTTACAACCACATTTATTGTTTATATAGAAACAGGAATGGCTTACGTTCTTGAGAAGGGCATTCTCCCTAAAAACAATAAAAGTTCAACACTCCCCAGAATCCTGTTCATACAGCTCACTCCTTAGGAAAGCTTTTTCTTCCTTGGTCACGTGGAAGCAAACCCCAGTTCAGGCTGCCCCCGGCTGCTCCAGTTCTGAGTGAGTGGGCAGACGTTTGTAATATCAACCCAGATCAACCCCTTAAAAGAAAAAATCCCAAAACCTCCAGATTCCAGGCTTGACCAGACCCATCTGAGAATTAACAAGCTCCTTCTCAGCACCCAGAGAACTAAGGCTGTCATGGAAACACTGATTCAACCCTAATGAGAACAGACATAAAAACCACACAAGTGAACTAAACATTCCTCTACCCAAATGGAGTCAAGTTGAAGCAACAGCCTCAGGATTAAAATAAGTGAGGCTGTTTTTTTTCTTTGCGATCCTGTTCAGTTTTGCCTCTTCCATTGCCTTGTTTTCACAACTCCTGTTTATGAGAAAGTGGGAGTCGGGGAGTTGGGAGAGGGATGGAGAGGAGGGCTAGTAGGAGGGAAGAGAAATGCAGGGTGAGTAGCCAGGCTGGGGAATGCCAACAAACACTGCGGTTTTTGTCAGGCAAATGAAAACTTCTAGCCTGGGGGAGGCTGCAATAATCTGTTTGGGGTAGTCCGAAAATAAGATACAGTGAACTCTCATCTCCCACTAAAACAGTTAAGTATGGAATGAAGTCTTTACTTTCCAAAGATCAGGTTCTGCACAGTATTTTTAGCAAGCACTCTTTTTCTCTATTTTTTTCTTTATTATTTTTTCCTGTTTCTTTCAGAATTAGAAAAGCTAATTAAATGACGTATCATTATTATTGGAAGAAAGCACAGTCAGAGAGGTTGAAATAAAAAAAAGATGTCCAACAGAAATAGTAAAATCCCAAGGAGGAATATATTTTCATTTCCCCTTGGACACACAAGGCATGATTTGTGCGGCCAGGGGATCGAACATCAACTCCTACTTAAAGTCCTTCCTGCAGGAAATCTTTGGGCAAGTGTGAAGACCCCTGTGGCTATGGCTCCCTGGCCTGGGTCATCACCTTCTAGGGCTGGAGGGGGCACCAGGCTGGAGATATCAGCCAGTGGGACAGGAGCCTCCCGGAGAAAGGTCGCGGGGGGAAGGGGGTGGAGAAGGTAGCAGCATGAGTAACAGGAGCCAGGAAAACACAAGGAAAGTGAGAGTCCTGGGGGTGGGGGGATGCTGAGCCTCCCGGGGGAGGGAGGGAGGACCAGGGCTGGTGACCCTGGGTCGGGAGGCCAGGGCCGCACAGGCTGGAACGAGTCCCCGCCCCCCACCCCCCCTTGGAGCTGAGTCTAGATTCTTTTCTTTCCTGCTTGAGTTTTCTTTCTCTTGAGAGTGGGTCCTGGGGGCGGCGGGAGGTTGAGGCGACTTGGGGTCGTGTTGCCACGTTGCTTCATTGAGCTTTTGGGCTTGGCTTTCTCTTGTGATTAGAACTGAAGAATTATTTTTTGCCTTTTAAAAAAATTGAAGTACAGTATAGCTGATTTACAATCTTATATTAGTTTCAGGTGTAGAGCATAGTGATTCAGTATTTTTACAGATTATACCCCATTAAAAGTTATTACAAGGGCTTCCGTGGTGGCGCAGTGGTTGAGAGTCGGCCTGCCGATGCAGGGGACACGGGTTCGTGCCCGGTCTGGGAAGATCCCACATGCCGCGGAGCGGCTGGGCCCGTGAGCCATGGCCGCTGAGCCTGCACATCCGGAGCCTGTGCTCCGCAACGGGAGAGGCCACAACAGTGAGAGGCCCGCGTGCCGCGGGAAAAAAAAAAAGTTATTACAAGATAATGGCTATAAGTCCCTGTGCCATACAGTATAACCTTGTTGCTTATCTAATTTTTACATAGTAGTTTGTATCTCTTAATCCCACACCTTTAATTTTCCCCTCCCCTCTGGTAACCGCTAGTTTGTTTTCATGAGTCTGTTTCTGTTTTGCTACATACATTCGTTTGCATTAGTTTTTAGATTCCACACATACGTGATATCATACAGTATTTGTCTTTCTCTCTGCCTTATTTCACTAAACATAATATTCTGTAGGTCCATCCACGTTGCTGCAAATGGCAGAATTTCATTCTATTTTATGGATGAGTAATATTCCATTGTGTGTATATACATACACACACACCCCATATCTCCTTTATCCATTCGTCTGTTGATGGACACTTGGGTTGCTTCTATATCTTGGCTAAGAATTATTTTTGAAGCCTCTGTTGAGTGCCTCCTCTTTTCCTCTAAGGTGAGACCAGCCCTGGTCACAGGGTAAGATGAAAGGTAAAGATGGAACCCCACCTTCCAGGGCCCATCAGTACTCAAGAGGAGGAGGACAGGGATAGCCTAGTGAAGGGCCAGGCTGTGTGGATGGGGCAGGAGGCCGCCTGCAGAATGTAGAAGAGAAGGGGAGCTGTCATCTGAGGAGAGGTTAGAGGGTGACATCTAGTCCCTAATTCATCACTTGCTAGCAGGTAACTCTGGGCAAGTCGCTTGACATCTGAGCCTCTTCCGCAAGCAGGGCTGCCTCACTGGGAGTCAGAATGAAAGGAGAAGATTCACTGGAGGGATATCCAACCCCAGGATGGGAGGCTTGAGTAGAGTCTGAACAGACTCAGAGGAGAGAAAAGAGGGTATTCCAGGCCCTGGCACACAGAGCTTTGGAGGCTGGCAAGACTGGAAGGCTTAGGAGAGGTGGGAAATGTTTGGGTGAGAAGGTGGAACTAGACATAAAGCAGGGAATGGGAAATCCATGAAAGTTTTTAAGCAAAAGAATATTTTGATGCAAGTTATCCTATTCACTTTTGTATTCCCAGAGCCTGGCATACAGTTGGCACTCAGTAAATCTCTGTGGACAGCCTGGCCTCAATAGCTACGCCACCACATCTGTTCATGGCCAGCTGTGACCTCATTTCACTCCAGTTCCTGTCCCTTTCCTTGCTCTACAGTAAGGAGACCCTCAGACTATATCATTCTCCTTTTCATTAACAAGTTTCCCTTTTCGGACAGCCTCTTCACAGAAACCATTTAGAATTTCCACACTGTTTAACAAGGGGTCCCCACGTTGTCTGTAAATATGATCTAGTAGATTAACCTGGAACCTCAAAACTCAAAGTCAGCTGAAGCTGTCAGGATCAATTAATATAAATTCAAACTGGCTTTCAGAAACGCCCAATTTGAAAGGGGACTTGGTTGGAAAGTGAGGATTTCAGATCTAGGATAAGCTTAGCCCTAAACGCTTGATAAGAACATTCCTCTCTAAAAACTTTACAACAGTAAGTCTCTATTTATATTGCAACATTCATTCAAAATAAAGACTTGTGGAAAACCATATTCAAAACAACATTAATCAGTGATAGCTTCAACTACAGTGAAAATGAAACAGGAAAAAAAAAATCACCATTTTAAGTACATGATGCATTCTGGCCCGATTTTTTTTTTTCCTTTTTTGGCCTTACCGCACGGCATGTGGGATCTTAGTTCCAGGGATCGAACCCGCATTCCCTGCATTGGAAAGGTGGAATCTTAACCACTGGACCGCCAGGGAAGTCCTTGGCCTGATGTTTTTAAACAACTTTATCCATGAGGAAACTTGAATATTCTTTCAAAGGAAATTTCCAGAGATAAATAAAACACCTACATCTTCACTGAAAATGCCAGCTGAAATCAATGATACTTAGGAGGATGACCACTTATTTCAGAATGGCCCAGGATTCCAAAAAGCACATAAAAAGATGCTCAACATCACTAATTATTAGAGAAATGAAAATCAAAACTACAATGAGGTATCACCTCACACCGGTTAGAAGGGCCATCATCAAAAAATCTACAAACAATAAATGCTGGAGAAGGTGTGGAGAAAAGGAACCCTCCTACACTGTTGGTGGGTGTAAACTGGTACAGCGACTATGGAGAACAGTATGGAGGTGCCTTAAAAAACTAAAAATAGAATTACCATATGACCCAGCAATCCCACTCCTAGGCATATACCCGAAGAAAACAATAATTCAAAAAGATAAATGCACCCCAGTGTTCATTGCAGCACTATTTACAATAGCCAGGACATGGAAGCAAACTAAATGTCCATCAACAGAGGAATGGATAAAGATGTTGTACATATGCACAATGGAATATTACACAGACATAAAAAGAACAAAATAATGCCATTTGCAGCAACATGGTTGGACCTAGAGATTGTCATACTGAGTGAAGAAAGACACAGAAAGACAAATATGATATTGCTTATATGTGGAATCTTAAAAAAAAGGGGTGGTACATAATGAACTTATTTACAAAACAGAAGTAGAGTCATGGATGCAGAAAACAAACTTATGGTTACCAGGTGATAAGCAGGGGGAGAGATAAACTGGGAGATTGGGACTGACATATACACACTACTATATAGATATAAAATAGATAACTAATAAGAACCTGCTGTATAGCACAGGGCACTTTACTCAATACTCTATGATGGCCTATATGGGAAAAGAATCTTAAAAAAAAAAGAGTGGGGCTTCTCTGGTGGAGCAGTGGTTGAGAGTCCGCCTGCCGATGCAGGGGACACGGGTTCGTGCCCCAGTCCAGGAAGATCCCACATGCCGCGGAGTGGTTAGGCCCGTGAGCCATGGCCGCTGAGCCTGTGTGTCCGGAGCCTGTGCTCCGCAACGGGAGAGGCCACAACAGTGAGAGGTCCGTGTACGGAAAAAACAAAAACAAAAAAAAACAGTGGATATATGTATAACTGATTTACTTTGCTGTACACCTGAAACTAACACAACATTGTAAATCAACTATACTCCAATTAAAAAAAAAAAAAAAGCAATGGCCGGAGATTGGCTATCCTTTGTCCTAGAGATGGGACACTCTTAGGTGTGGCTTAAGCTACAGTTGTAGTCCCTTGGCCTGCTTCCTAGAGTGTATCCAATTAGCAGTAAGTGAACACCTACTATGTACAAGACGACCTGCTAGGCACTGTGGGGGAGTAAATACAAGGCCATGGTTCCTGCCACACAGCACCTGGAAGTTGTTCAGGGAGACGGCATTTGTGAAAATGACTGTGAGATGTGTTGACAATTTAACGTAACAGAAGAGATGCCCTAAGGAAATACGGGAAAGCTGGAGAAAGGGAGAATATTCTTCAGCATCTAAGCGAGATAGTGACATTTTTTTTCTTAGTTAACTGAACTGTGTTGTTTCTATTCTTGTACCTATGGGGTGTCACCATTGAGCTATCCCACTGGTGTTTAGGGAGCAGTGGGGCTATTTAGGGAGCAGAGATCATTACAAATAATACAAAGGTTCTAAGTAGGGTAGGTGCCTTTTGAGGCTCCTACACCCACAAGCCAGACAATAGTCTCTAGCATAGCATGTTTCCACCCAGGAGTCAATTCTTCTGATCCTCCCTTTCCCAAACCAGTTATTCTAATCCTGCTCTATAACCTTTTCTTTCAAAGAGGTAGAAGAACTGTAATGGGTTTTCCTGCTCTAATTCTCTGATTGCCAGTTAATTTCCCGATTTGGAGCTAATTTACCAAACAGCTTAAAAATGTAAGGCACAGGCAAAGCTTACTGACAAGCTTTCCATTTATCATCATGGTATCTGAGGACTGGCCCTTAGCCAAGAACACAGCTTCCTCTTCTTTCCAAGAACAGACCACTCCTTGTCAGTGTGGCTCTGCCAGATGGTTTCTTAGCCATCATCAACCAAGGTGCTATCTTCATATGTGAAAGTTATAGAGGAGTTTGAAGCCTTTTAAGAGCTGGGAACAACTGCCAAGGTCAATGCTGCATAGAACAAAACTGCACATTTTTCTGTCTGAGGATTTTTATTACGAAGAAAGCTTTAATTCATGGTCATTTGGAGAGAGCTTTTTGCTCCAAATTTTTGGTGGCTTTCTTAGCTAACTGGTTCCTTACTTTACTTATTTTTTTCTCACATTTTTGTTTGGAAATAGTGCAGCCAAGTTTTTGTTTTGTTTTCAGTGGACAATGAACTTGGAAAGTTGTCATGTTGTTAAAAAGTATCTGTTAGTATAACTGATACAGTTTCTTACCAAAAGCAGTGGAGAATCCAGTTTTATCAATTTGGAAGTGAGCAGTTCTGCTTATAACAGCATAATGGGGGGTGGTGTTTAAAAATGACATAACAAGACACTTGCTATTTATCATAGTTTCTCAAGCTGTGCCTGGAGCATCTTATCCCTTGACCCAGGCCTGCTGCAGAACAGAACGTGAACAGTGCCCCCTGGAGTTGTCCAGCCAGCAAACCTACCTCCCCACCCCATCACATCTCATTAAAGAGCCCTTTTTCTTTATTTGGAATTCCTTATAACATAATCCTAATTTTGATTAAAAACATATATATGCATGAAAAAGAACAGGAATAAACAAAAATATTAATAGCTGAATCTCTACAAAAAAAGATGTGTGCTCTTCACACTTTTCCTCATTTTCCAAATTTTCAACAAGAAGCATGCAGTATGTAATGAAGAAAAAGTTGGAAATGTCGTTTCAGTAAGTTCTGAGAATTCTGTCTTCTCCAGGAAGCAATGAATGACTAATGAAAAGTCCTTTTCTTTTTCTTTTTTTCCTTTGCTTCTATGTGGACTTCAGCCAATTGAATTCCTACTCTGTGCCTAGACTGAGAATTATCTCTCATTTTTCACTTTCCATGCTTTAAGAGGCCTAGACAGAATAGATGATTCTTTGAGAGGGCACTGCAATGGCACGTAGAGGCAAAGGACACCCACTGGAAAGGCTCGTGCAATGAGACAGTTATTTTAAGAGCAGGACACACTTGATGCCTGGGATGGTGAGGCAGGGAGATCCCAAGACAGCAGCAGTGCTGCTGGCCTAGAGACCAAGCAGGATAGCCTGGAGCAGATCGAAGGACTCTAGGACAGACTTCTTTTTTTTTTTCTCTTTGGCCACACCACACGGCTTGTGGGATCTTAGTTCCCCGACCAGGGATTGAACCCAGGGCCCCGGCATTGAGAGCACTGAGTCCTAACCACTGGGCCACCAGGGAATTCCCTAGGAGAGACTTCTTGAAGAAGATAAATTTAGCTAAACACCCAATTGAATCTGACCACACTGAGACAAGAGTTATACACCAGGGAGAGAATTTAGGAATAAATTAGTGATAAGCACCATGGAAGACATAGATAGATAGATGATAGATAGACAGACAGACAGACAGGCAATTATTTACTCCAGGGAAAACAAAGAGTTGTACAAGAAAGGAAAAATCATCATAGTACATTACATGACCCAGCTACCAACAGCATTTAAATAATCATACTAAAGTATATATGCAATATCGGTCTAATCAAAGTGTTGATGTAACTAGTTTGAAGAGAAGACAGGAAAACAGAAAGCATGTACATGTATGTGAGTAGCAGGGAGAGGGAGGAAGATGAAACAGAGACAAATCCTCATCTTCCAACTGCGAAGTCAATTCATAATGCCTAACTGGAAAAGCAAAAGTAGCACGCCATTTGGAAATATGGAGACAGATACCAAAACAGTGAGTGAAAGTGCTTTTCTCTGGGGAGCATGAAATGAGGGGGAGGAGCAGTAGACTTTGTTTTTCCTCGTTTTTTCTTTGTAATAAGTTTTTTTTGTTTGTTTTTTGCAGTACACGGGCCTCTCACTGTTGTGGCCTCTCCCGTTGCGGAGCACAGGTTCTAAACGGGCAGGCTCAGCGGCCCTGGCTAACGGGTACAGCCGCTCCGCAGCATGTGGGATCTTCCCGGACCGGGGCACGAACCCGTGTCCCCTGCATCGGCAGGCGGACTCCCAACCACTGCCCCACCAGGGAACCCCTGTAATAAGTATTTTTAGAACAGCCTGACTCAAACTGAGTTTGTAACTTTGGTAAAAATACAGACATTTAATAAAAGATGTTACAGCCTCTACGTATTATTTCTCACTTGCTGCCTTGTCTGAGATGAGCCCAGGGCAGGATGGATGACATATGGCAGTTTGTAATTATGCATTTTCACGATCACTTTGTTGCAGACTATAAGCTCTCAAGGGCAGCCAGCATGTCTGTTTTGCTTATCGCAGTTTCATCAGCACTGAGCACTCAGCGGGCACTCAACACATACTTGTTGAGTGAATGATGAAATGGGTGAGGCAGATTTAGAAGTCAGCGCTCACCATCTTTACAAAAGTATACGTAACTGAAGTGTTTACAGGGGAAACGATCCAACGTCTGGGACCTGCTTTAAAATACTCCAGGAAAAGAAGAACTGTGGGGAAAAAAATGAAACAAGACTAACAAAATGTTCATAAGAATTGATGAGGACATACGGGCTCATACTAGTCTCTAGTTTTGTGTAGGCTATAGAAAATTCCCTTAAGAAAAGAGAAATAACAATGAAGGTTGTACAGAAAGAGGATTATAAGGAAGGGGCAGCATCATGGCATAAATTTATTAAATTCAGAATTTGGTAGTTGGGAAGGTTTGTGTAACAGGGAACACATAAATAAAAATAAGGGTCAGACAGAGAAAACCATAATTCAAAAAGACACATGCACCCCAAGTTCACTGCAGCACTATTTACAATAGCCAGGTCATGGAAGCAACCTAAATGCCCATCGACAGACGAATGGATAAAGAAGCTGTGGTACATATATACAATGGAATATTACTCAGCCATAAAAAGGAATGAAATTGGGTCATTTGTCAAGACATGGATGGATCTAGAAACTGTCATACAGAGTAAGTCAGAAAAACAAATATCGTATATTAATGCATATATGTGGAACCTAGAAAAATGGTACAGATGAACCGGTTTGCAGGGCAGAAATAGAGACACAGATGTAGAGAACAAACGTATGGACACCAAGGGGGGAAAGTTGCAGGGGGCGGGTGGTGGTGGGATGAATTGGGAGATTGGGATTGACACATATACACTGATGTGTATAAAATGTATGACTAATAAGAACCTGCTGTATAAAAAAATAACTAAAATAAAATTCAAGAAAATAAAAAAGTTAAGTGTCAGAGAAGAAAAAAATCATGTCAAAAGCAAACCTTGTACCCGGGCCATTAGCCCAAGAAGCTAAATAAATGCTGAAAGAAGGGGTAGGGATACTTAATGAAGACATGGGAAGGGAAAGTTGAATGAAGTATAGGAGTTACTGAGCACTTTAATATTTTATCCTCCAAATATATACCAACAGTGCCTGTAGGAATAGAACTGAATGCCCCTGACGTAAAAGGCTCACACCACAGCAGTGAATAACCCATGCTCTGGAATCAGACTAGCCTGGATCTGAGTCCCGGCCCTACACGTACTAGCTGTGTGACTGTGGGCAAACTGCTGAGCCTCTCTAAGCCGTAGTTTTCTGTCTATACAATGGGGACAGTAATAGCACCAATGAGATACAATTATTGGAGGTTCCAATGAAGTAAGTCCTGTCAAGTCTTACCCATGCCTGACTTAAGTAAATGGCTAACAAATGGTGGTCACTATATGCCTTGGCAAGGGATTCTGCCAAGAGAGTGAAGATCTTAGCAGTTAAGTTAAAAGGGGACAATTTTGTCAGGAAACGAACTGCACCCTCTGCAGTCCTGCCCTGTCCCTCAGGGAACCCTAGGAAACCTCCCAGAGGCACTGACCCTTACAGAGTGGCCGAGCAGTCCACAAGTATGGCCTGCAGGTCTGTGGGACCAGCCACCAAGCAGGGTGATAAGGGTGCCTGGTCTGGGAGCTCTGGCAGCTCACGGCTGGTAGGAGATACAAGTCCCAGCCACCAAAGGCAAGAGGGACGCAACCCAAGGTTCACATTTTCTTTGTAAATGTGAAAACAGGACAGGTCCACGTCTCAGGAGAAGTGAACTTAGAAAAACAGGCCCACGTCTCAGGAAAAGTGAAACTCTTCCTGACCCAGAGGTCTGAGGAGTTTCAGAAAGGCAGAGGGAGAGTACACTGAGTGCTTGGAGGAGAACGAGGAGAAGGCGAGCGACGGTCAGCGTACATGTCTCATCTGTACACGCTACAGCCAAATCGCGCCCAGTGGGCAATGAGGGGCCACTGTGAAGGCCTTCTTTCCAACAGGGAAACAGCTCTGCAGAGATACGTTTCAGAAAGAGTCTGGTAAAAGGGGCGGGAGGTCTGGAGAACAGGAAGACGAGTCATCCAGACCATAGGGAGCCAGGACTTGATTTAAGGTATCGAATAAGGAGAGGTTAGAATGGAGAGATAGGCAAAGACAGGAAGATTCAGTAGGACAAGATAAGCAAATGAGATGTGCCAGGCGAGGAGCAATCCAAGGTGATTCCCAGGTGTTCAGCTAAGTCACAACCAGGTGGAAGCTAGCTCGACCCTCCATCTCAGCCAGGTTTGTTCAGGTCAAAATCCTTGGCTTCACCTTTGACTCCTCTTTCTCTCACACTCCACACTCCGCCCAGTCAACGTTCATTCAACAAATAAATGCTCACTGAATGCCAGGCAGTGTTCCAGGTACAGGGGAAGACGGCAGTGAACAAACTAGACCAAAACCCTGCCTTCGTGGAGCTGTATCTTCTAGAAGAAACAGGCAATAAATTGCCTGGAAACAGGCAATAAATAAGATAAATAAGAAAAGCATATGGTATGTTAGAGTCTGATAAGTATTGGGTTGGCCAAAAAGTTCGTTCGGGCCTTTCCATAAGATGTTATGGAAAGACCCAAATGAACTTTTTGGCCAAACCAATATTAGGAGTAAAACAAGGCAGAGAAGAGTAATAGAAGTGTACGGGGGAAAGAGTTGCAATTTCAGCAATTCCTATCCACTCTCTTCAAAATAAATCCAGAAACAGACTTCACACAACTTCCACTACCACCAGCACGGTCCAGGCTACCATCATCTCTCAACAGCCTCCTGCTACTGCAGCTGCTTCCCAACTTGTCTGTCTGCTTCCGCCGTTGCTCCCCTACAATCTATTCTCAGCATAGCAGCCCACAATTCCACTAAAACATAAGCCAGATGAGGTCACTCCTTCATCCCAAACTCTCCAATGGAGGAATAGAAATGGACCAGAAATTCCAAATGCAGCATCACAGAACACTGAAGGTCTAGCAGGAGCAGGAAACTCTAGGTTTACGGTGGAGCTAATCAGCACGGTGCTTGGGGACTTAGGTGCAGCTGCAGTGAAAACAGCTGGTTCAGTTGATGGAGAATTAAAATGAGCAGGTCACAGAAAACGGAAAGGGCAAAGGGGCTAGGGACTCAAAGGGCCGGGAGGATGGGACTGAGCTGACTGACCCAGAGATCTCCGAGACAGGATTCAAACACTTTCATACTATGGGGACTGGGCACAACCACCAGAGTCTGCCTCTACAGTGGCCCAGAGGCCAAGGAGTTGGCCTTTATGTTGAGCACGGAGGGAAGCTGGTGATGAGCTCTCAGGTGAAACAGAATAAAGCATTTTTGGAGGGTGACTAGCAACTGCCTAGAGAAGAGGCTCAAAGGAGATGAAGCTGCAGGCAGGGAGGTGAGGAAGAAGGCGTTTCAGGTCTGCGGACCTAGTCTGGGGGACTTGGACCTGGAGTGAAATGGGCATGTGCAGGAAACTCAGAAGAAAGGAGCAACATATTTAGAGACTTGGGGATGGAGGTGCTGGGAAAAATTTCACCCGTGAAATATACACTGAAATGACACAATGTTTATGAAAGAAACCAAGAGGAGCCTGAAAGGGCTCAGGGTCCTCGCTTGAAGCATGGTTACAAGTACCTTGGGAGGTACTCAAAGCCTTAATAAAGGATTAACTGTACAATTATTCCAATTTGGGGGATTAGAAAGATTATATCAAAATCAGTTGGGATTTGGTAATTTTGTGAAGCTTACTTTAATAAGTTTTAGTTTCCTTCATCAGATTTTCATAGAGAGACTGAAAGTTTGATATAAGTACGAATTTATTGACATCAATTTCCTTAAGCTATTATTCCAACACAGAGAGGGTACTGAAGAGCTGAAGACAATGATAATAAACCCACAAGATCTGAAGTTTTCAAGGCCCACTCCCTCCAGAACAGACAGAGAGAGCAGGAGAGAGGGAGGGGGAGAGAGAGACAATGAACAAGTCTTCAAAAAGAATTGGAAACTGCTTTCAATTACAGTAAGAATTAATGACAGTTTGACAATTTAAGCTTTTTATCCAGAAACACATACCTATTCCACAGATACCAAATTGATTACCATATCACTGAGTTTGAAAATATACAAAATATTTGTTGTTCTTACATACCGAAATTAAAGCCTAATTTTAAAAATGCACAGTAAAAACAGCGTAAGGAAACCTACAATATCCGTGGTGTGTGTACTGTTTTCCGTTTTACTGTCAACATCAAATTCTGGATTTACCTTACTGGTTACAAATATATTTTAAATACTTCAAGGCCATTTACAACACTGACTACTTTACTAAGTCCAACAACACTCCAGCTTCCTGAAGGCGGCCAGCCCTGGACGTGGAGTCTCGGCCCCGCAGCTCCGCGCAGCAGTAGCAGCTCTGAAAAGAAGTCGCCAACCAGCTCTCTGTAAACTATCGACTCTTGTTCTTTTTAGAATTCCCCTGTGCAAAGAAAAATGTCAATAATAAGAATGCCAACCTCTAGAAAAATCATTCATGCAGTTTAGACACCAAGCTGTCTGGAAGCCATATTTCACTGTGGAAAACTTTAGTTTCCAAGAGGGAGAACAGCTGATAACCTTGCATCGCTAACTTTTGAACAGGAATCACAGAGCGGTTTGTTACTTTTAACTCTCTCCACTTTCTCCGTCCATGAACCTTATTCCCCTGGGGTCTGAGGACAGGCAATAAAGAAAGAAAAGAAAGCTATCTTGGATTTATCAAACCTCAAATATTAATTTTGTTCCAAAGACAATGTAGTTTATGATTTCATAAAGCTGATAAAAACTTTTAGCCTGAACATGTTCCTTTGCTGTTGAAATAAACACCTTTTAAAGGGTCTTAATAGGTACTAATTTTGAACATGTGCCAACTAACACCCCAATGGTAATGATTACTGTCAAGGGGAAGATCAGATACCAGTTGAGAACAAGTTAGAGAGAAGATGTCTTAACTTATTCCCAATTCCCTCACATATGGAGATTTGGACTTTCCAGTTTTATGTAACTTTTCTTCTTTCTGGATAGGTTCAAATTCCTACATTTAACTATTACATATAAATACTTTTTTTCATTAAGTAGGAAATGATTGCAGAACACAAACATTAAGAGCAAGATCATAGCAAACAAATGGTTTCAGGACGTTTATTTGGTATCCAATGGAGGCCATGTCAACTCAGCCATAAGACGATGTCATAGCAATTGAAATGACTAATAAATGGGGGAGGTGTGCAAAATATAGGAACCACAGAATGATCAAGGAAAGGTTAAGAACAGAAACTACAAAGTGAAGAAGGATCTCTAACTCAGTGTTTCATTAATGACAGATATTCTAAGGACTAGATTAAAAAGTTCTAAGAGGGCTTAAAACTTCCCTCACTTCTAAAGTGGCTGCAATACAATTACCTTTGGGACAATGAGCTTTGCTATACCCCACAATAACCCTTCTCAATTCAGAACCGAATGCCTTCTGCAGCTCTGAGGCCTGAAAACTTTCCCTATAATCGCTGCTACTTTTTTTCAAATGTTAGGTGCTAAAGCAGGCTTTCTCCTACTACTCCCACTAACACATGTGCTTTCTACATGAGTCGGCTATTGCCCTGATGGAATATCAAGAGGCCAAAAGCGTTAAAGGAGGCCCAACCTCCACCCTCTACCTCCAAGCTAAAGTTCCTGAAGCACAAGTAACTGGAGAACCCGAATCAGAACCACACTGGGTGGTTACAATCATCACAAGATGTCCCAGAAAAGCATTACAGACATTCTCTGAAGCAGCCAGAGGCCAAACATTAACACAAAACTCCACTGAGAAGCAAAATTACGTAACGCAGATTCTAGTGCATTAACATGATACATTTTCCAAGGAGATACCAACTGAGCGGGATGCTGCTCTGTACCACCACTGGCAGATGCTAAAATGAAGCTATAGTTTGTTCATCTTTATGTCTTCCCCAGAGCCAGCACACGGCAGGAACTCAGTACATGCCTGCTAGATCGGTAAGGGGCAGCAGTGGATTTCAGAGCACAGGCTGGAGACAGTAAATCCAAGCTGCTGGTGGCAGAGTATTGTCTGGGTTACCAAAATATGCCAAGCATCTGAGATGATGCATGAAACCAACTCCCTGGCCTCTTGAAGCTTACCTTTCATGGTAAGGGTATATACATTATGATACAACAAAGAGACATGATATGTGGATATGCCCTTCAACACAAAAACATTACCAATATCTACTGACCCCAGCCTGGACAAGCAGAGGCTTTATGGGAAATGAAATCTATGAAGTTTTTGGAATTAAAAGGACAAGACAGTCCTAGGTTATATGAATATGTATGAGAATAAATTTGCTAAAGAAGGTTACTCTTCAACAGCACCATTTTAGATTCACATAGATAAGAGTAATCCCCATCATAAACCCCCCAAGAATCCTCCTAACTAACAGAACAGTAGCAGAAATGCCAAAAATGCCCAAAATGCCAAAAAGCAACGGTCACAGTGTTAGGGCCTCAGAGGTTAGACCTCCTCTCAACTTACAACTCAATCAAAGAATCTTCATTCTACTTTCAGATAAGAAGACAAGTGAAATGATTTATAAACACTTCAGATCTCTTAACCTTTTGTTTCTGAAACACACAGCAATGAAATACCTTGTATTAAATACATTAAATATTAAATATTACATTGCAGAGAGACCCCTTCCTCTCCTACCTTACTAGACATCTTTAGTGTGTCAATCTCTTCTCTCTGTTTAGATAGTGTCTCGTTCATGCTGCACAGGTGGTCGCTCATCATACTTAACTGATCCTCATAACTCCTCTTGGTAGTTGTCAGCTCATCCTAAATGGCCAGGGAAAAAGAAAAGAGAAAGCAAAACCCCACTAGTCATACCACTCTAAAGCTTTTTTAATTTAGGAAAAAAATGTTTGAAAAGTAACCTATCAAGATGACCTATCTGATCAATTAATATGAAGGTTAAGCCACAGGACTAACAAGAGAGCTAAGTTAAAAGAAACAGGGCAGACGTTTTTCTCAGCCTTCAAAATATGTTCGGAATTTCTTTGCAAAAATAAAAAAGTTTCCTTCTGTGCCAGGTATAAAGATGTCGCAAAAAAAAGAAGCGGGCTATATGATCTTTCTCTTAGGTTTTCCTGAACCTTCGGTGAGGTGGGGAAGGTGATCTCTGGCACGTCCCCACTACCCCACACCTTGACGGCCCACCGTCCTCTAGGCAGGGCCCTCCCTGGAAGAAGCACTTTCCTCTCTCTTTCCAGCTCTCGGGCTCTAAAGGACCTTTTAAAATCTAATCCTGTGCTCCTAGCTAATCTGATAAACGAATTTGAAACCAGGAGGAAGTGCATGAATTATTTCTTTGCCTGTATCACTTCTATATTTAATAGGGGCTTTCTGGAAGCTAGGCTTTAAAACAAAGCAGTGAGTAAGGAGGAATGTTTTGCAGCCCTACCTTCCAGTTTATGTCCGTTTTATGAAACAGTAAAGAGAAGGAACAGAGTCACATGAACAGAACAAGCCTCCCGCCCACCATGACAAGGATTAACTGGAAGGAGGAGAAAAGGGAAGGACTCCGGGTAAATAAGTACTATTCAAAGAAATGCTGACTGTAAAACTACTTACAATTAAAATAAAGTCAGAGCAATAAATAATACAACTACTTCTTGCCTGACATAAATGAGATGTTACTTTAAAATGAGTTAGAAATAAAATGGTTAGAAAAATGTTATGTCTAGAAGTTAAATGCCACCATTTGAGAAAGGAAATGCTGATTTTTTTGGCCCAAGAACTTTCAATTGAAAAACATACTAACACTGCTTAGGTAGCATGAACTCACCTGAAGTCTGCTGTTGTTCTGACTGGCTACCTTCATCTCTTCTGCCAGTGCCTCTTTAGACTTTTCAGCCAAGGCCAGTCTTTTAGAGAGTGCTCGGCACTGTTAAATCAGAAAACATTCAATTATCCCAGGGACCATTTCCCCAAACCAAATTTACTTCAGGGAAGGTTACTAGAAAACAATCCCCCAAACCGAAAGTACTTCCTCCCTTCCTTCCACAAATATCTACTGAATATCTACAGGCCTTGTACCACACACTGGACCACACAAAAGAAAGATGTGGTCCTCACTCTCATCATTTTAATAAGGGAAAAAAAGTCTACTAACCCAAGCTCATCGCTGTTTTTTCCTAGCTCTAGCCTGATGACCAGTGGCTACAAAACCACCAGAAGTTTCTACATTTACCCAGGATTCATTTACACCCACATTGGATGAGAAGGGAAGTGGTTATTTCAAAAGTGATCAATGGCATCATGCAATATGAATCCTAAGATACTTTTCTTGTGTTTTAAGTCCTTTATTGGAGACCATATCACAGAAACAATAAAAGCTTTACAGCCCCACTCAACAGATGAAAAAAAAAAATGAGTACAGGACTTCAAAGATCCCACTTGCTGTCTTTGGGGATTCTAACCAAGGCTATCCAGAGACAGAGTAGATCAAGAAGAAAAAAGAAAAATTCTATTTCATACTACTGTTCAAAGAGGGCGTGCCATTAAAAGGATCACTAAATTTTCTGATAAACCATGAGACTGACAAGGAGGATCTGTTAAGACATGTTCAAATGTTATGTCAACATCAGAGGCTCAGACCGACCATTCCAGTAAAGTAGTACAGAGGGTTACCGCTTCCTGTTTACAGACAAGGAAAAACTAGAACAATTTAAAAATTCTTGTGTCACAATTGTGCTGAAAGAATTTACTAAGATAAGCAAATCTCTTGGAAATAAGACAGCCTCAGAAATTCCCCGGTTACTCATTTTACTCCTCACAAGAGAATTTCAGGAAAGTTAAGCCAACCAAATCAACCACCCTCCTTTAACCGCACATCTATCGGTGTGCTTAGCACTGAACCTGAAAAAGAGGGAAAGAGTTTTGCAAAGCATGGGTCCTCATGAGGATGACAATCAAGTCTAAGAGAGTAATTCAGAAGGCAGTTAGGGATCCAAACCAGGCCACCATGATGTGCTGTGTGCACTGAGTGGCTGGGATGGTAAGCACTGCAGCAGTTCAGCTTGCCGTCCTCCCCATTTTCTACAGCTCAACAGCCATCACTACTGATCATCTTATCAAACAGGTATGCATCACTAAGCTAGGCACATCATTTATTTCAGCAGGAGGAAAGAAGCAAAGCCCCCCTCCACTCCTAGCAACTGGATTCCTATCAACTCTTCTCCGTCTCTGTAAAACAGGAGAAAATCACAAAGTCGCATCCCAATGAAGGGTGTTGTCTTTCCTTTGTCAATTTCCTTCACAGTTTAAAGCATTATAATTCTCCGTCTAACATCTATAACTAACCTTTTAATAAAAAGTTTCCCATCAGAGACCTTACAGGTATTCTTATATATTGAGCGACATCCATTCTATCTTATCATTTGTTTCTCACTCTTTGATATCTGTAATTTCTTCCTTCATTTTCTCCCCTTCTTATCAATGAATTTGTATAATTTTATTATCTTGCATAGTGTTTTTCTAATCCTCTTAAGAAAATGAATTATTTGGTGAGGGAAGAAGAAAATGTAACAAAAAGAAAGATTTTGTATTTTTTAAAGGTTGAAAGAGGTTACATTTTGCATTTTATCATTTACAAAAACTGATTTCCACAAGTTGTCATTAGAAACTAGAGAGTATTTAAAAAAAAAAAAACAAAGAATCAGGCATACTTTGCTTTGAATTTCCCTAAACGAAAATTCCTTGATCTATGAATGTTACCTGCCTATAACTTTCTAAAACAAGATTATAATCTATAATTATAATGCTCCAAAACATGCTACATAACCATAAGAAAGGCTACCTGTTATATTCACTGCAATAAAGATTTTTGGTTGGTATGTGGACCAATCTATACGAACTCTAACCAAATCCATATTGCAGACACAGAGACTCTGACCTCTCTCCTCTAGTGAACAGCAGGAGGCCAGGACAGTGACCTAATTCCTGAAGGGGTTAGAAAAATCCACCTGATCCAATAAACTCTCCACTCACCTCAGCATAAAAATGCACTGACTTGCTATCAGCCAGCTGCAGCTGAGACGTCAGTTCCACTATCCTTGCCATGTAGTGATTTCTAATTAAGTCTTCCCGAGATTCCACATCTGGAGCCTAAACAGAGCACACATAACTCAATAAATAAATGCCAGTGGAATGAAGCAGTTCTGAGAGAGAGAGAGAGAGAGAGGAAAGAAAACAAAATTAATATCACTTTAGCAAAAAAAAAAAAAAAGACATTTCCTACATTTTCCTTTGAAATTTGATGGGAAATCATAGTTTTCCCACCCCTCGGAGAAACTTCAGACAGGGCAGGTAAATATATACTGCAAATTTCTTTTATTCAGCACCCTGCCTATCTCACAATGAAGCTGAGGCTTCAAGAGAACAAAGCAGAAGTGAAGTCTTGGGACGCCCACCACCCATGGGGTCATGTCTCTCCACTCAGTTTTTATCTGCCACACACCTAATTTTCAAAATCTCAATCTGTCTGACTTCTATGTCCTCCTCTAACTGGAAGAGAACAGGTGAAAGGGGAGCATTTATTGGAACTCCTAAAAATCTGAACATTCTTTTTTCCCCCAAATTCTCTTAAAAAAGCTCTTATACTCTTAAACATACTAACAAATTAAACTATTTCTATAATGAACAATTTATGGCCCTTGTCCCAGACTAGATTTCTACTAGTCACTCTAGCAATAACACACCACTCAGTTTAGTTTAAAAATATATGCAGAAGTTCAAGGTTACCTAAAGTATAAGGCTAATAAGGAAATCAAAGAATTTACTTGAACTATATTTACCAGTTTACCATACTGACTGGAAAGCTGAGTGACTTCAGTGTTCTTTTAATGGTTATTTGTGAGCCTGTAATATCTGTAATATTTCAAAATCTTGTAATATTTCAAAACTAAAATGTGCAAACCTATCTGACAAGCCAAATCTGACCTGGGTTCAGTCACTTGAGGGCTGAAAAGAACTACCAAGCCCACTGATGGTCAAGGCCCTGAAAAGCCCTGCTTTGCCAGCTGGCCCACTGGGAGGGTAACGGCTCGCAGCCTCCTGCCACATGCCAGAGAGCTTGTCAAACTGCCAAGTCAAGTCATTCAAGGAGGCAATTACAGACAGGCTGTAATTTATCGGTGACAGTTAAAACTGACCCAGAGAGAAAAGCAACATGGATCCACATTTGCTAGAATTGTCAGAAACGCAATTAGATGAAGCTGACTTTTGGCGGATTTTGTTAACAAACATGTGGCAAGATGTTTACTAACAAACAACGTGATGTTAAGCACACATTACCTTACTGTCAGACGTCCTGGTTAAAATCCCAATCTAGAACATAAGGGAAAAAAGCTTTAGAACAGACTGCTTACACTTCAAACGCAATAGCTTAAACACTTGTAATGTTTTTCTCTTCTCAGTTCACACTGTTTCAAAGCACACTTGTGGGAATTCCCTGGCAGTCCAGTGATTAGGACTCAGAGCTTTCACTGCTGTGGGCCTGGGGTTCGATCCCTGGTTGGGGAACTAAGATCCCACAGGCTACATGGCATGGCCAAAAAAGTAAAATAAAAAAATAAAATAAGCAACATTAAAAAAAAATAAAACAAAACAACAACAGCAACAAAAAACCAAGCACACTAGCAGTGGAGTTCTAGACGATTACCCTCAAATCAATCATCTTTCAACACAAAGAAGCTGGACCTACAGATAAGTAACCACAGTCATGATTTCTGTCATGAGGCAGGAATGGATAGTGACCATCACTATTTCCTCTATCAGAATGCTGTTAGCCATTTTCACTGAAACCCAACAAACTGTCTGGGAAGAGAGAGAGGAAGAACAGTTTTTAACTCCTCTTGTCATTGCTACGCTTATTTCCAAAGCAGCGGCCAAAGAGACCTAAAGACAGTTTCATGGTGACCATAATAACTAAACATTCCAAACGCAAAACACAAATAGCAAACTCTCTGGCTGAAAGGTCAAAAGGATAAAGAAGAAATACCATTATGACATTAATAAGTATTAACTTCAGATTTAAACTAATGAAAAAGTATATGTATTACAGACATACTGAAGTGCCGCCAGGTTTTTTAAAGCTTCCTTTTGTGGATTCAGAGTTCAAAAACAGATAGTAGTCATGGTTCTTGAATTCATTTTATTGTTCAAAGTGGAAGGGCAAGTGCTTGGGCTCAGTAAGTTAAGGAAACTATTGGAAACTCAGTTTTGATGGATTCTGTTAATCAGAGATGACAGCCCACAAACAGTTTTCATGGATTCTAAATAATATCCTCAAGAGTACTACTCTGAACTGTGAGCAGTATATGAATGTTATGCCCACCTAGCTGTAAAAGGAACTTTTTTATAAGACCTTTATTAATAGAGGAGCCATAACTTTCTACACACTAAAGCAGGAATAGCAATTAGTCTTTCAGTGAAAAACCGTTTACAGTAACACACTCATCATTTTAATTTTATACATTCAAATATGAGTACATTTGGCAAAATAAATCACAAGCATGGGATCTACCCCTTATCCCCTTTACTCCTGGGTTATGGTTTGAGAATGTGGTACAGCAAACAGTCCTGAAAAGGAATGGAATCGTATAACTTCAAGAAAAAGTTGCAAAATTTATAATTTCAACATTTTCTCATATGCCACTGATGAGAGTTTAAACTAATACAGTCCTTTGAGAAAATAATCTGGCAGTAGAGATCAAGGAACTTAAAAACATTCATGCCTTTTGACCCAATAACTCTAACCCTGAGAATATACCCCAAAGAAATCATCTGGATGCAGAAAGAATCTTATGCATAAAAATGAGATGTTATTTAAAATAATAAAAATTATAACCAATGTCATAGGTAAACTTAGGTATATTCTATATAGAATACTATGGAATCAATAACTAAGTTTACATAGAGTTTCTAATAACAGGATAAATGTTTGTTTATTAATGTTATGCTAAAAGATTTTAAATTTTATATAGTATAATGTCAACCAAGTATGAAATTTTGTAGAAAAAAATGTTAACAGCGGTTGTTGGGTATTCAGGAAAATGTCAACTTTTTTTCTTCTTTTACTCTTCTGTATTTTAAAATTATCTACAACGTACGTTTATTGTTTTTATACTTGAAATATATATATTTTAAAATTCTGTGAATTTAAGCAGTGCTATTTTTTTTTTTTTTTTTTGCGGTACATGGGCCTCTCACTGTTGTGGTCTCTCCTGTTGCAGAGCACAGGCTCCGGACACGCAGCTTCAGCGGCCATGGCTCACAGGCCTAGCCGCTCCGCAGCATGCAGGATCTTTCCGGACCGGGGCACGAACCCGTGTCGCCTGCATCAGCAGGCAGGCTCTCAACCACTGTGCCACCAGGGAAGCCCTAAGCAGTGCATTTTAATTTCAGCAAAAAAAAATGAAAACTTGTAGTTTTCTGTGCTTTTTCTTTCTTGAGGTTACTGTTATCTCTTTTATTGGCTGCATTGTGTCTTCTTTGCTGTGCATGGGCTTTCTCTAGTTGCGGTGAGCGGGGCTACTCTTCATTGTGGTGGCTTCTCTTGTTGCAGAGCACGGGCTCTAGGTACGCGGGCCTCAGTAGTTGTGGCTCGAGGGCTCTAGAGCGCAGGCTCAGTAGTTGTGGTGCACGGACTTAGCTGCTCCATGGCGTGTGGGATCTTCCCGGACCAGGGATCGAACCTGTGACCCCTGCATTGTCAGGCAGATTCTGTGTGTGTGTGTGTGTGTGTGTGTGTGTTTGTGTGTTTGTTTGCGGTACACGGGCCTCTCACTGTTGTGGCCTCTCCCGCTGCGGAGCACAGGCTCCGGACGCGCAGGCTCAGCGGCCACGGCTCACGGGCCCAGCCGCTCCGCAGCATGTGGGATCTTCCCAGACCGGGGCACGAACCCGTGTCCCCTGCATTGGCAGGCGGGCTCTCAACCACTGCGCCACCAGGGAAGCCCGGCAGGCAGATTCTTAACCACTGCGCCACCAGAGAAGTCCCTATCTTTTATTACAATAATTAACAGGGGGCTGAATGTTCAAATTACAGTCCTAGATATGTTAATTAAACATAATAAACAGTTAACTTTTGCAATGCTATAGGGTTAGAAATAAGAAGTTTCTATCTGATGTAACTTTTTCAGCCCCAGAGTGCTTGAACCAAAGGAACCTTCTGGGGACTTTTGAGTTTCCTTTGTTAGTCAATTAACTTTAAAATGGGCATAGACTTTGTTCCAACACCCAAGATGACGACAACAGAAGGAGACACACACACTCAGTTCACTTAACTTCACTTAAGGCAGGATGGGAGGTTGCGGGGGCGGTGGGGTGATAAAAAGAGGCTGAAAAGGAAACATCAGGGAAGGCAAAAAAAAAAAAAAAGCCTCCCTTTTTCTCTCTATTGTCTCCAGGTTATTTTCGGCAGGAATCTGCCACATGCAGGAGAGAAAGTGAATTATGTGGGGAGACCCTTCTCTCAGCCTGAAATACTCTTCTCCTGCCTTGGTCTCCTGCTCATTTATGAAACACACCCATGTTACCTCCTTTGGGATGCCCTCCCCAAGCCCTCCAGGCGACTTCTCTGTCATCTCCCAGCACTCTGGACAGATGTCTATCCAGGCTCTCATTCCATTAGACTGAAAGCAACCAAGGGACGGGAATAGATTCACCATATAGACTAGACTGTGAAAAATGCAAGGAGGCCAACCAGGTCTTGGTTCTCTGATCCTGACTGTCAAAGACAATGCCCAAAACTGGGGTTCATGGAAAATGTGGCAACTCAACTGTACCTTAATTAGAGTTTTTTTTTTTTTTTTTTTTTTTTTGTGGTACGCGGGCCTCTCACTGCTGTGGCCTCTCCCGTTGCAGAGCAGAGGCTCCGGACGTGCAGGCTCGGCGGCCATGGTTCACAGGCCCAGCCGCTCCACGGCATGTGGGATCTTCCCGGACCGGGGCACGAACCCGCGTCCCCTGCATCGGCAGGCGGACTTTCAACCACTGCGCCACCAGGGAAGCCCGGGAAGAGTTTTGAATTCAAGAAAGTTGAGGAGTTGGAAGGCAAAGTATTTGAGTATGTAGGTGACAGGAGTTATGAATAAATAGGCATCCAGGCAAAAGAAACAGCTTGAACAATACAGGGAAGCAAAAACACAAAAAACATTATCAGGAAAGAAAGCTCGGTTTGAGTTTGTACAGGGAAATGCTGAAGAAACGTAGTTTGGAATAGGTGTTCACAGACCTTGAATGCCAAACTAATGAGTAGACTATATCCTATAGATAATAGGGAGCCACTAAAAGTCTAGAAGCAATAGAGTGCATAATCAGTAACATACTCTAGGAAAATTACTCTTCTAGCACCTTATGAAGTGGGTGGGAGGAAAGAGATCCTTAACAGATGCAGACAGAAATAGCACACACATGCTAACCAGACAGACAACTTAAAGTTATAGCAACTTCCAAACTCACCAAACCCAAATAAAGTCATCATCACTCACAGACCAATAGTGTTTGGTACTAAAGGTTTCCCATGTCCCTGGAAATCTTTCTCACTTGCATATGTAAGAATAGTGTGCTCTCCTTTGAAAATGTTCAAATAAAAAGACAGTCCTCAACTTTCAGCAACTGACATTAATGACTCAAATACACCAGTGTTGCCAACTTCCAGTACTTCAGAAAGGCAAGCCATAAACAAATACGTTTGTCCGCTGATCTATTTTCTGACACCCATCAGAGCAAAAGGCCATGTTGATTAAAAGGACAGGGTGTGGACCTAGATGTTCTGGGTTTGAACCCTAGATCCATCACTTACCAAGTGTGTGACTTCAGATGAGTTACTCTACCTCTCTGTCCACCAGTTTCCTCATCTATAAAATGAAGATATGATAGTACCTGCAATCTCATAGGATCTGTGTGAGGACTGACTGAGTTAACACACTGAAAAGTCCTTAGAACCGTGGCTGGCATATGATTACTGCAATTACTATCACTGTCATCAGTGCCCTCCCTGGTCTGCTCCCATAGTTACTCCCGGCCAGCACCAATTACTGTTAGTGCAAATGGGAGAAAACGGAAGGAGCAGATGCAGGGAAGCAGGGAGAGAAGACAGGAGAAAGAAGAAATCAGACCCAATGGAGAACAGTCTGACCTGATCAATAAACAGACTCTGAAGGGAAGTCCAAAGATGAGTGCTGGCAGTGTTGCACTTCCCCAGATGGTACCCGAACTGATGTCAGAATTCTGCTCTGTTTGTTAAATGTTCTTCTAGGCAGTCACCTTCCCCTATCAGAGGCAATGTGCAACACCTGTGGCTGAGACTCAGCCTTGCCATCAGGGGTCACATAGGATCATCCAGTGAGCACAGCAGCCATTCAAATCACTGCTCTGAGAAGTCTGCTTTATGTTTTTTACTTTTCTAAAACATTTTCATTCTTTTTTCCTCCCCTACATTTTATTATGAAAATTTTCAAACATATAGAAAAGTTGGAGAAAAAAGTATAATAATCATATGTAGCCACCATCTACATTCAGTAATTAACAATTTGCTCATTTGCTTAATTTATCTGTGTGTGTATATATTTCCTGAACAATCTGAGAGTAAGTTGCAGATATGATGATACCTTACCCTGAGTACTTTAGCATTTATCTCCAAAAAATAAAGGTATTCTCCTAAATAATCAAAGTATCATTATCACACCTAAGAAAACTAATAATAATCCACGTTTCTCACACTGTTGATGTGCAGTGAGGTCTGTATACATCTTGAAAACAGAAGTTAATTTGTATATATTACTATCAGGTATGCTCTGAATCAGATGCAAGGGAGATGTGAGAAGGACCATAACTTGCTGTTCAAAAGCATCAGTGAGCTACAGGGGTAGCCTTAGGAGAGGGCTGTCAAAAAGTGCCATGGCTCTCCTTAAATTTCTCAAAAAATGCTAACGAAAATATATGTAATGAGATCATTCTAATTTTGAGGGTTTTTTTCCCTTCCCTTCCTGATTTCTCATTTTCTAGATTTTCTAATTTTTTTTAACAGTGGGCAGAAAAATATAATCAGAAAACTTTTCTCAATGTAACTGAATTTTATAATTCCAACAGAGATGTTTCTTCACCTTCTAAATCACTGCAATTAAATATAAGCAAGAAATATAAAGTTGCAAAATAACTTGTCAGTATACTGTCTTATGAAGTTTAGCTAACCTGATGGGTTTCTATATTATACGTATGTCATAAAGCTTTATACTACCTAGGAATACACCACGTAATTGGTTAAAAATGGTATTTGTCGTCATTTCTATAAAAAGTTAGGCAGTTAGTCCTTTGTCAGAAACATAACCCCCATATCACCAATGTTGCAGTGGAGAAACAGAATCATCTTAAATCTGACTTACTATATCTTCTCCAGGAACACAGCCCTTACCGTGGGGAAGTCTCACATGTAAAATCAAAGAGAATTTAATAAGGTTGCTTTTTTGAAGGGGGCATCCTGCTTACCAATCTGCTTTTTCTAGAGCACATGGATTATTCCTGTTATCAAGTGACATGTACTTTAGATGGTTAACACTGAACACTAAGATGGATCCCCACCAATTACCATTTAAAAAAAGAAGACACTTACCAAACTAGTGCTGTGAACGGGCACCGGCACAGCCTTGGCAGACGCATCTTCCTGGCCCGCAGCGGTCACCACGGCGGCCCCTTCCTGGGCTACCCCAACCGCCTGCCCACTACTTGTGCTCTTCAGTTTATCTGCAGTTCGCTGGTTTTCTTTCTCCAGCTTGATTTTAGCTAACTGTGCTTCCAACATCCAATGTTCTTTTTCCTGCTCCAGTTTAGAAATCTTCTCCAAACTCTGCTGAACCTTGAAAGCAACAGAGAGTTCTGCACCTTAGAGGATGATGCAGACAAAACTTACCAGCCAAAAAAAAATACTTTATGGAATGTAGACCAAAACTACTTCACAGGTGTGAAAACAAAAAAGCTTGATCCTGGAATAGGGAACGTTTTATTAAACAGGATACAAAAAGCACAACCATAAATTGAACTAGAATGAAATTTTTTAAATCTCTATTTATCACAAGGTATAATAGAGAGAGTAAACAGGAAAGCCACAAAGTGGTAGATGCATGTATCCAACAGTGGACTAATACCCATAACATATAAAGAACTTCTATAAATCAATGATAAAAAGACAGTCAACCCAATAGAGAAACAGGAGAAAAGAAGACTTGAATAGGCACCTGAACGTTACTATAAACATAAAAAAGAAGGTATCCAATGTCACTATTAACCAAGGAAAAGCAATTTAAAACCACCCAAATGAATAAAAACAAAACACACAAAAAAAACCACCCAAATGACTAAAATGAAAGACAGAAAATACAAAGATGGACATGTTTATGGAGCAACTGGAACTATCATATAGTGCTTGGGGGAGTGGAATTTGGGACAAACACTTTGAAAACTGTTTGGCAGGATCTTTGAAAATTGAACTTGTATCCTATGACTTAGCAATTCTACTTCTAAGTATACACCCAAGAGAAAAACATGTATGTTTATCAAAAGACAAGTATAAGAATGCCCATAGCAGCCCTACCATGGTCAAACACTTGAAAACTACCCAAATAGTCATAAGCTGTAAGAATGGATAAATAAATTATGTATTTTCACACGACAGAATACTCAACAGGAATGAAAATGGACCAATTACAACTACACATAACATGGATGACTATTATAAATATAATGTTGAACAAAAGAAGCCAGATCTGAAAGAGATGCTACATAATTCTCATTTAATATGAAGTTCGGTATCAGGCAACAGAACAAAGAATGCAGGATAATGGTTACCTCTGGGGAAAGAGGAGAGTAGTAACTGGAAAGGGGCATGAGGAAAGTTTCTGAGGTACTGGCAATCTTTTTTTTAACAGGTATATACCTTACATAAAGAAATATTCTTTTTTAAAAATTTTATCTAGCTACCAGTTACATTAATGTGTTTACTTATGAAAATTCACTGAAATATATTAATAATTTATATACTTTTCTTTAAGTATGTTATGCTTCAATAAGAAGCTTAAAAAAAGCTAATTTTCAAGGCAAATGAAAGCTTGAGAATTAAATAAAAATAAAAACAATCTTAGAGTGAATTCCAAATGCTTTACCAACTATCATCGTTGAACAATTACCACGTACCACTGTTCATGATATTTTCCTGCCAGTATCCTACTGAAGCCTCCTAACAGTCCTACAATTCTCACGTCTCAAAGAGGAGAACTTGAAGTCCCAGCAGCTCGACCACCTGCAAAGCTAACAAACAGAGCCAGGATGTGGGACCTCATGTGTCTGGCTCACAAGTCTGATTCTTTTCACCCGATCACACTGCCTCTCATTGGCTCAATTAATCCTTATGGGACCCTGAAAGGTAGGTATTATCCTCGCTTTAGAGAGGCAGGATGTGAGACCCGGAGTGCTTATCAGACTAGCCTGCAGCTGGTCAATGGCAGAGTGAGAAAAGCAATAGCTCTGAAGTCAGACCATTCTGCTACTTACTAGCTACTATGGATAAAAGCTGTTTAATTTCTTTGAGCCTTACTTTCCTCACATAAAATAAGAAGGAAATCTAAAATAAATTTTTAAGATACTCCACATTTCACTCTTTGTCTCAGGAATTTTGTTTTTTAGGAATTATTATGTGGATTAAATTTTTAGCTTCAACATCCTATTGAATTAATGTTGAAAAGATAAGTGATATGTGTCCAATGAAAATAAGGTCGGCATAGGCAAAATACTGTCTCAGATAAATTTGTGCTCTCTTTAAAATAAATTTTTCCAAAACTAAAGCAAGCCAGGTGTTAAAGTAAATAAATCTCTGGCGAATGCTAAACTGGGGTCAGTTTGTACCAACTTCTGAAAAAAATAATACCACCTACCTCCACCTGCCACCCAAATTCAACTGATCAACTGAGCACTGGAAATTTTTCATTCCTGTCCATTTAGGAAATAAAAATAACTCACTGAGTCTCTAGCCACACCCCCCTTTTTTTCCTTATTATTTCAGACATTTAAATCTAGTACCTAAATAATTAATCAGCATGGCCAGAGTGTGCTGATATTACTTTATTGGCAATCATAACACCAATTGAATCAGGATGACTTATTTAGAGTATCAACAAATGGTTTTCAATGAATTACGCTTATGGTGCTTTTTAGCATGTGTTAATTAATTTTACATGTTTACTTACATAGCCTTTTAAATTGCTCTATGTGTACGAAAACCTTTTATAGGGGATTTTATATTCATGCTCTTTAACAAGTACCATGATTTTCCCGATGCCATACCTGTTGTGCAAGGCCTTCTCGACTTTCAGTAGAGCTGAGAAGGACCCGGCGGTTTGCCAGTGCTTCTTCATAAGGCACAGATTCCAAGAGGGGCTATGGAAAAAGCATCATAAGAAATAAAGAAAAAGGTCGCATCATTTCCCTGATCTTACAAATAAGAATGCTAAATGAGGTTTGATAATAAAATTCAGATGTATGTCCACATAGACTAGTTCCTTTAATACACATAAAAAAAGAACTTTAAAAAAAAAAGAAAAGAAAAAGAATGAAGGGGAACATATCATACCGGTTATAAGCGACACTATCTAAAACCATAAGACTTGCACCAAAATAGACAGATGAAGGAATGGCACAGAAAACCTAGAAACAGACAAAAGCACGTACAAAAATGTATTATGTGACAAATGTTGCATTTTTAAGTCAATGCAGAAAGGATAAGTCATGCAAGGACAATCAGTTAATAATTTAGAAAAATAACTATTTAGACCCCAATTTCATACCTATATCAGAATAAATAAATTCAAGATGGGCTGAAGATTTCAATCTAAAAAGTTTAGACCACAAAAATACTGGAAGAAAATATAGGTGAACTGACTTTCCAAGAGTCACCTGAGAATCACCACCATAAAGAAAAAGCCTGGTTTGATGATATAAAAATTAAAACTTCTAAATTTTGAAAAATTATTACAGCAAACTGAGGAAAATTATTTCCGACATAAACAAAGGACTAAAATCCTTAACATAGAGCTCCTTCAACCCCAATTAGGAACATTTATTTAAAAACAGGTAAACAACTTGAACAGGAAATTGAAATAATATAAACAGTAAATTTATAAAGGATGTTCTATTTCAATAACAAGCAAAGAAATGAAAATTAGAACAATAACACAGAACTTCTTGTTTCTAAGATTGACAAATTAAATTTACGGGTTAAATTTATACTTCTATTGCTGGTAAACTATAAAAAGGTAACCTTTGAAACATTCACAGACTTTGAATGAGCAATTCCATTTTTAGGAATTAATCATAAAGATATAATTAAAACAATTAGGTAGCCTTATACGTTTCTAGGAGTGTACAACCACTCTTACGGGTAATCTGGCAGTAAATATTAAAACTTAAAACCACATTATCCAGAACATTCCACCTCTCAGTAATCCACACATATGCCCAAGGAGGCATTCACAACGCTATCCATTGCAGTATAATTCTAACAGTGAAAAACTGGAATCAACCTAAATGCCCACCAAAAAGAGACTACCTAAATGAACCACGGAATACCTATATCATAGATTTCAATGCTGTGTTTAAAATGAATAAAGTAGCCATCATATCTATTGATACAGACAGGTCTCTAAAACACATTTTAAATGAAAAAAGGAAGCTACACAATGAAACATGCATTTTAGTTAAAAAAAATTAGAAAAGTCTTTATATTCTTCATATTTTGCATATAGTTCAAAGTTTACAGAGATGAGTACAAATGCTCCAAAAGAGTCTGGAAGGTTACACACCAAACTGATAACTATAGTTACCTCTGGAGAGGAACTGGAATTAGGGATTGTAATTTACCTATAATGTTCTCATGTAATATAAGAATGTATTTATGCACTGTGTAACTAAAAGTTAGAAAGAAATAAAGAGAGAAAGGTAAATACACAAAGTTGCATGTGCAAGAATATCCCCTGTAGTATTGCATATAACAGTGAAAAATAGGAAGCAACCTAAAAATCCACTAGCAATGGATGGCTTAATTAAATTATCACACATTTATAGAACGAAATACTATAGATGAAATACTAGATGCATTAAAATGATAGCAATTTATACTTATAGATATATATTTCTGTTATATAAAGATATCCACAATGCATTAAAGAGGAAAAAAACAGATTCTAAAACAGTCTATGTATCCAGATACATTGCTTTTTATAATGTGTGTGTGCGTGCATGCATGTATACACATTAAAATTTTATGGTTAAGAGGAGCTACCTTTGGGTTGTGGGATTTTCTTCTTCATGTACTGCTGTTTCTTCTGATTTCTTTTTGCAATGATCATGTATTCTTATTATATTGAGAAGAAAATTATAAATGTATTTCAATTTTTAAAATTTCTACAAGTTTAAGATTTTCTCAAGTTTGACACTTAATGGCTGCCTGGCTGTCTCACCCTAAACACTCTACCAGCCACTGGAAACGTTAAGTCTAATACAGCCTAGGAAATGAGATTCAGGTCTCTGTCCCATCCTCCTCTCCAAAGACCCCCGCCCACCTCGCAACACCCACCAACCACCTGTCCCTCAAAATTGTATAAAACCTAAACAATATGAACTGTGGGAAAACTTCTGCCATTCTCTGGAATTTTTCCAGATTTTCCCTCTGATTTAAATGTTAACAGCAGCTCACAAACCTTTCTCAAAGCCTTCATATAGGCAGCAGCTTTTTTCTTGTATTGCAGCATGCATTCAGCTGAGAGAGGACTGATGAATCCACTCGCTGTCTTAGGCCCGTAGCTCAGGGAAGCAATGAAGTAGTCCACGTTGTTGCTGAAGAAAGATGCAATCTAAACCAAGTGTGACAAGAAGATAAATTTTGTTTTCCAATAATATATCTAAAATATATATCTAATAGTTTTCAGATCAAAGTTAAGGATACTCAGAATGGAAATGAAATTTCAACACATGCTCAAAAGCCCACATTTATTTGAAAAGAATACATAGGGAATGATTTATAACAAACACAATACAGTATAAATTTTGAGACCAGACTTGTGACATGTCTTAATCTAGACAAATTCTACTGTTTCTAAAAACCAAGGCTGATTCTGATTTATTCTGTAGACAATGTTTATGAGCTGTTTACCTTACTAAGTCTGCCCCTGCTCTCAAAATATATACGTTTGGGTTTATACATTCCGTTTGCATTTTAACTTTGAATGTTTCATATTCCAACACAAGACATGACACAAGCATATTGAATATATGATCTCTACTCAAATTTCATTCTGTAAATCTCAATCTGTGCATTACAAATATAACAGGAAAGAAAAAGACTGAAAATTCAGCAGACCCTTGTCATTTACAGATTTAACATTTGCTTAATCTATGTAAGCAACAACAAAGATCCATGACTGTAATTTTGCTGAGCCATGATTCTGAATCTACAGTGCTATATGAAATGGTGATATAAATAAAAATGTCTAAGAAAGTTATTAGCCAGAAAAATTAAAGTCTTCAATACATTAAAGAGTATTCTATTTCAATAAATAAGAAAAACTAACTTGTGAAACAAGAGTACTTTATCTTGGCAAAAACTGTTCAAAAAGTAAGCAATCACTCACTAATGGTCTAAAAGATTATCTTTTTCATTAATATTTTACTGTGTCAAACGAAATTCTATGTTAGGTAGTATTCAAGAAAATGAAAACTCTAAAAATCTTGAGCTGTATATTCCCCGTGTATGACACAGATAGTACAGTGTTTGCATTTTAGTCGTGGTAGTATACGGTGAGGTTTAACTTTCTTTCCTCTCTCTAATATTTCTACATTTCCCAAATGTTCTTTAACATGCATATGTTATACTTTCCTAGTGGGTTTTTTAAAATTTACAAATGATAAAATTTAGTTTAATCAAATCACATTAGCTAAGTATTAAGCTGCCACCAACTAATACTTAGTTCAGATACTTACTTTAGATAAAAACCATTTATGAAAATTTCAGAGTGAAGATCAAGTACCTTTCCTTGAGACAACTCTTAAGGTTTCAGGCAAAGCAAATGTAAAATAAGCTATGAAGTATATAGGTATTTAATATTCCAGAGTTCTCCTTAAAAAGTGACAAATGCAGAGACTCTTGTAAAATGTCAACATTCTCTTTTTCCAGAAATTGTTCACAATTGAATCAAAGTCAGAATCATCCTCCGAAAGTTTCCAGAATGCCTGTGGGTGAAAGCACTAAAGAGGAGGCAGTGGGGATGGTCTTCTGGCTAAGGAATCCTGTAGGCACTCACCTGCGAGCTGACAGATCCGAAAGGCAGCACCTTTTAATTACAGCCCCAAACTTAGCAGACTGTCAGGAAGACTGGCCTGACTTTGGGAAAGGTGACACTGAATACCTACCATAACCTATGATCATTTCTGATTAACTTAAAACACTTGAAAAAAGTGTGCTCCTACTAAGGTCAACCTGTCAGAAAAATAAAGGTATATAACACAGATAGAGATTAGCACTTTCTTGAGAAATTATGTTGAGTCTGCTGAAATAAATGGGCTAAGATAGTCCTGAATACAGTACTTTTGGTTTTATATGTATGGGTAGTTCTCAGAGAAATCTTAGTCACTAAAGGCTTTGATGACAGCCACATGAACATGTGCTCTTAGAATGTGACCTGCTGAAACCAGCTATCCAAGACAGAACAATTTTTAAAGAAACTGCGCTCTGGTCAGTTTATAATAACAATTAAGTACTTCCTAATCCAAATGATCATTATCTAATATTAAGAATTCAATGAGAAGACACATGTTGAAGTCATCTTAAAAGTACTTATTAGGGTACAAAAACCACAGAAGTAGCATTATCACAAGTGTTGCCAAAAAACAAACAAAAAACTTGGAGGGGGAAAAAACAAAATATTAACAAAGGTCTTATAATTCTTTTTCTTTTTCTATATCCCAATTTCTGTATAGCAGACCTTTAATACACACAAGGATCTATAGTGAGACCACCTGGAATCTTTCAATCATCAAATATCTCATTAAAATGTCAGAAGTGCCTGACCCACTTCCTCATCACAAACGTTTAACAGTAACTACCATATTGTTTCAAATATTAGGTAGGAAGGAGGAAAAGGGAGACAACTTTGTTTTACAAAAAAGCCTGGTAATCAAAAATCTTTACACAGATCAATTTTCCTACTAGGCCACTCAAAAGAAAAAAAAAGGGAGCATATTTAAGAGTTAATTTAATGTCAATATAAACCAGAGAAAAATTACCTTTCCTGCTCCATTTGTCAATGCCACTACTGATGACAGGATGCAATCATTAGTTGTTATGAGCTTCTGTGTTGCTGTTGGAAGTTCATGCTCTATTGTAGCCTTTTGACTATAATGTTTGGAAATATCTATAAACCCAATCAAATGAAAACTCATTACTATCTATATACAAGTTTTATACAGATAACCAGCCTGTTAACTTCTTATATCTACTCTTACAAATTTACAAGACAAATCTGACAAAAAATGGTCCCAAATATGAGGATTGTGCTGAATATCAATTAGGTCTCAAGTTCACATGGAAAGAATAGAGAGTAGTGAGGGTCTCTTAACACCATCCTGGTGTCTCGATTACGGCCCCTAGCAAGTGGGTCTCATTCTCCTTCATTTGAGTGTTAGCCCTCATTCTAGCGCCGGGTAAAGGACCCTGAGCAATATTTACCAGTTAAAAACCTTGTTTTGATAGTCCAGCAGGCACAAATGAGAGTGTACATTGTGCTTATACAAACAAACCATGAGGCTGGAAAAGAACAGCCAACACAGGCACAATGTCCCACAATCCTTACTGGATCTTAGCTGGTTTGCCAGTACATACTTTAACAATAAGAAAGGTCTGCATGGCCAAATAAGGATTGGATACTCTAGCACCTGGCTTCCCATTCTATTGACTCTAGTACAAGAAAGCTATAACAAAGGCCTGTGGTTATGGAAGCATAGAAGGGAGGCTTAGATATAAATGTGTTGACAGAAACAGCAGTAGGTGAAACTCGCCAAACAGCTAAGCTTGGGGTTTTCTGGGTCTCTGAGAAATAAAGTAATTTCATCCTGGAAATAAGGGAAAATGGGAGAATTACCAAGACAGCATTGATTTACAAGGAAGGGCAATTATATTTTTAAATAAAAAGGTACAGCCTCCTTTGAATATTTTACAGTACTTCAGTTACAACAGCATTAATCATCATTACCAACAAAGCAAAAAATAAATCACAAAACATGGAAACTAACTTTTATAGCAGGTGTGTATACAAAGAATTTCATTTATTCAGAATCAAGAAATTTAGTTGATTTTAGACTATAGATAATTAAAAGGGAATAAGACTATTCAAAAAGAAAGGGTATCTGAGATTTAACCTAGTATGATAATGATTTTTAACAAAATTACTGTTTTATGAATAAGATTACTTTTACTGAAATTTAAAACTAGGAAATTGCATTACTTATATATATTGTGTTATATACACATATATATAAACTTTTACATAAACTTTTAATTTAAGATAGTCTTAGATTTATAGAAAAACTACAGAGAGTTTCTGGATACGCTTAGCCAGTTTTCACTATTGTTAACACCCTACACTACTATGGTAGTTGTCACAGTGAAGGAACCAACTAATTGGTAATTACTGTTATGTTTAATATTTCTTAAAAATAAATGATTATCCTCTATATATTCATAAGATATCCAAGTGAATGAAAATTCAATTAGAACACTGAACATTTTTTTGTATACTGAACTTGCTAGCCCCTAGAGTAGACATTTTCTTTCTATACACCACAGAAAGTTTTATTCAATATTTTACTGTCTGTATACAATGCTATAATACAACTGGGTTGGTAGGCAATCTTGGTTGATTGGTGTAGGTGATTGAAATACTTATAAAAGATGTACAATACTAAGAATCCTCCCATGGCATCTAGTGGATCAGAGCTACTGTAGTTTGACTATAATAATTCTCCCAATCCAACTGTTTACTCTTTATCGAGTCCAAATATTTTCATTATTTAGGGTGTTCCTCGACATTAAAGTTTAACTCCAAAAGGTACAAGGAAATCATGTGACCTAGACAACAGTTTTATTTTCTTTTATGTTTCCTATGAGTCTACCTGCTTTAGACTTGAGACCAAAGATCAAACAATTCTCACTTAGAATGCCACTTGTTAAAAGATTAATTCACTTCCATTTTAATTCCTTGTAGGATACACATTTTTATACATCTTTCTTTTTATACTAAGACCAGCCTGCCTTCTTTTTTTTTATAACTTTATTTATTTGTTTATTTAATTTATTTTTGGCTGCGTTGGGTCTTCGTTGCTGCACGCGGGCTTTTTCTAGTTGCGGCGAGCGGGGCCTACTCTTCGTTGCAGTGCGCGGGCTTCTCCTTGCGGTGGCTTCTCTTGTTGCAGAGCACAGGCGCTAGGGCGCACGGGCTTCAGTAGTTGTGGCTCGCGGGCTCTAGAGCACAAGCTCAGTAGTTGTGGCGCACAGGCTTAGTTGCTCCACGGCATGTGGGATCTTCCCAGACCAGGGCTCGAACCTGTGTCTCCTGCATTGGCAGGCGGATTCTTAACCACTGTGCCACCAGGGAAACCCCAGCCTGCCTTCTTGATTGCCTGCCTTCCTTCCTTCTTTCCAACTTGGACCAAGCAATTAAGGGCAAAGCATCAAGGGAAAAGATTTGAAATAAAAGTTCTCTTAAAAACAAAGTATATTCTGGTAATGCAAGTTAATGCTCACTCTGAGTTTTCATGAGAGATACACAACAGTCTTCCAACTGCATAAGAAGACAGATTTGAACTGTAAAACTAGCAACAAGAGGCCATAATCTGCTTGCCAACCATCCTTCATGTTTCCCAGTCTTCTCTCTTTATATTATGTTCACTTTCAAGGACAGAAACAAGCAGAGGCACAAAAGGGGCTAAGGGAGCCTCTGATCCTCCTCTGATAATCTCCACCAGCTCATAGCAAATAATAATAGTAACATTCTTTGATTTGGACCACTTGGCATCCTATGTCATATATGAACAAAAGCATTTTTAGAAAACTCAGAAGTACATTATTATTTATAGAAATATAAATAAAATCAAGATTTTTTGAAATGTAAATGAAGCTTTAAGATCCTCAATGGACAGCTACCCTCCACTGCTCTAGCCTCTCTTTTATCAAAATTCTAGAGAAAACACTAGCAGGAACAAATAGTAACATTAGCATAGGAAAACTTAGGAAACAAAACCAAAAAACGTGTAGCCACAGAGCTACTTGTGGTTTCAATGGCCTAGTTCTACGTTACGTAAAGTTCTGGAATAGAGGACTATGGTTAAGTCTGAGCTCCCCAAACCAAAAACTGCACAGGAAAAAGGTACCAGTCCCTTGGGTTTTCTATGGACCAGACTAGGTTCTGCAGGGCTCGGGCTGCCTCTTGTCACCTGCCACCAAGACTGTCTATGCAAGCTGTGATTCCTGCAACCAGTGTTAGCTCCAGAAGTACAGTGACTTTTAAAGTTCCTTATAATTGAAGACAAGCCACAGGAAGGACCATTTTCCAGACTGAATGGTAAGGTAGTACTGGGTAATTCCACTGAAACTAAGAATGATTCCCAGTAACATAGGTTATTATGTGGTTATGTGCCAACCTATAGAAAGGCCCCCAATATAGCCATCTTATACATGCCATCCAACAAAGTTTTAAGTTTTTAAAAAGTATTTTCTGTGAAACCAGCAACTGGTCACTAACTGCACACTAAACACCTCAGTGAAAACTCCAGGCACCTGGGCTATTTCCAATAGTCCTTAATAATTGCTCCTGCCCTCCTCTCCTCCCCCTACTCCAACAGTCTTCAAACGGAAAAGAACAGAGGAAAAAAACCTAGAAGCCATGCAGAAATATAGATTAAAAAATCAGGACTCAGAATCACATGCTAGGAAGCAAATGAAATGACCGTCAACAAGCATATTCTTAGAAGCACATAGCAACTAAAAACTGACCAAAGCTTGAAGACAGACCTTCATTCCTTAAGGCTCTCCTGAACAAAACAGGACTTATAATGGGTACTCTAAACACAGAAACACACAGGAGGCTACGTAGAAAACCAGTGCATTCTTTCTGGGATCTTTAAACCTTCATTTCCTCAGTTCCTTCATGTTTGGGCTCTAACAAGTGCAGTATTTTGCTAAATGCCTCTGAATAGCATGTCTGGCTTGATAAAATTCATACACCTGCCTTAAGTCAGTGTAATGTATTTTTGGCTAAAGTTCCGGGCACAAGGGTTTCTCTTCAGCACTTTGTTTACCTTCAGGAAAGAAGCAGATGGGAAAAGCAGAAGGCAGTAAGCTGTGCACTTCAACGTTAAGCTAAATGCTACTAAACCTTTATGTGGGGTCTATTAGCCTTGGCAGTATTTGTTTAAATCTCATTCAGGCAGATCTGGGAAAATGGGACAAAGCTTATTTATGTTCTTTTCCAAGCCTCACCTTTCATGACATCATGAAATCCATGCAGAGCAGCACCAACATTTGTTAAGACAGAACTGTAGTTTGTCCGAAGGAGTCCATCTGGCTCCGTACCTAGGAAACCAAGATCACAAACCTAAGCATTTTCCCAGAAGAATTCACCTAAAAAACTGACAGCCCACCATCTCCCCTCTGCTTTTGGGAAGAGAGAGAGTGAATACTGATTGTGATATGTTGAAAATAATGGCTCTTAAAATCATTGTAGACACATTCAGATAGAATGGTGATAATTACAGGGATCTAAACTGATTTGCATCCCCCATGTCCACAGATATTAATGGTTACAAGAATCAAAATTAAATTGCTAAGCAGGATTATGTCTTTCATGATTCTTTTTGAAATGAGAGCCTTTGTGAATTTCACCTTGTTACTACAGAACACATTTCTCATTTTGTGCTTTCCCTACATATTATTGTTTGCTGAACATCACTAAAAACACTATTATTCAAACATCACAGTTCAAATTCTGGCATGACAGCATAAGCAAGCTCCACATATCCACTCACCAGCACAACTGGTGAAAATGATTTAAAAATAACCACTTTAAACTCTGGAAATTATCCTAAGGGCATACAGCAAGTAAAGAAACATTTAATCAAGAAAATCTATATTAACTCAGTAACAATAGCAAGAATCTGTGCTATGTGAACCAAAACCCACTCCGTCCCCTTACCAGTCAGTGAGCTAGAAATCCCAGTCCAGAGGGTGCAGCCAAGAACACAAGGCTCCCTCTCCCCTAACTCAGCTGGAGGGCTGCATTTCTTATCTCGCTCTCAGTTGCCTGTTGCTGAGGCTAAGTTCTAGGTAAATATGACTCAGAGGTGGGGGGGTTCTCTTCTTTTACCCAGCCCTGACTTGTGGGATGGAGGCTCTACGTGGGCATGGTGCAGCTGAGAATCTGCGGCCCTGATCATCCTGGCCCCAGCTCATTAACAGGAGTTCCATGCTGAAAGAGGCAAGCTGAGGAGACCAGCAGCTGCTGCCCTACCCTCTCCACGGAGTAATGCAGGTGTGTCACTCTGAGAGAAGTGCATCACTGTCATCACCCCCTGCACAGAACCACGGCTCAGAGGTTTAACCCAAGGGAGAAACAGTTCTTAAAACAGAAAGCTCTGAATCTCTTCCCAAAGGAATTGACTTAATTCACAACAGACTGGAGAAGAAGTTCAAGCCTAGGGATGCTCTCAAAAATAATGGCATTTGTGCTGAAGGTAATTCGGAGGATTCACTGGAGATATAAGGTAGACTGACACCTAGACACACAATAGAACAGTTAGACTTAATTGATATCTCCAGGACACTACATAAAAATAAAAAATAGAATACACATTCTTTTTCCAAGGGCACATGGGACGTTCTCTAGAATAGACCACAGACTAAGACCCAAAACAAGCCTCAACAAACTTAAAAGGACAAAAATTATTTCAAGCACCTTTTCTGACCACAAGGGCATGAAACAAGAAATCAACCACAGAAAGATAAACGAGAAAAAAATAGTTATATAGTGACTAAACAACATGCTACTAAAAAACCAACAGGTCAACAATGAAGTCAAAGAGGAAATTAAAAAATACCTTGAGACAAACGACAATGAAAACACAACCATACAAAACCTATGGGATGCAGCAAAAGCAATCCTAAGAGGGAAGTTCATAGTGATACAGGCCTATCTCAAATAAACCTAAACTACCATCTGAAACAATCAGAAAAAGAACAAACAAAATCTAAAGTCAGCAGAAGGAAGGAAATAATAAAGATCAGAGAGTAAATAAATAGAGATTTTAAAAACAACAGAAAAAAATCAATAAAACCAAGAGGTGTTTTTTTGAAAGGATAAACAAAATCAACAAACCACTGACCAGGCTCACCAAGAAGAAAATAGAGAGGGCCCAAATAAACAAAATAAGAAATGAAAGAGGAGAAATAACAACTAATACTGCAGAAATATAAAAAAATCTTAAGAAATTATTATGAACAGTTATATGCCAAAAAAAATTAACAACCTAGAAGAAATGGACAAGTTTCTAGAAACATACGGACTGCCAAAAAGGAATCAAGAAGGAACAGATAATCTGAACAGACTGATCACTAGAAGTAAAATAGAATCTGTAATTAAAAAAAACCTCCCTGCAAACAAAAGTCCTAGACCCGACAGCTTCATTGGGGAATTCTACCAAACATACAAAGAAAAACTTACACCTATCCTTCTCAAACTCTTCCAAAAGACTGAAGAGGAAAGAACACTCTCAAAGTAATTCTATGAAGCCACTACCACACTGATACCAAAACCAGAAAAAGACACTACCAAAAAAGAAAATTACAGGCCAATATCTTTGATGAATATAGAAGCAAAGATTGTCAAAAAAGCTTAGCAAACCAAATCCAAGAACACATAAATAGGATCATACACCGTAATCAAGCTGGATTCATTCCAGGGTCACAAGGATGGTTCAACATATGCTCATCAATCAATGCGATACACCACATGAACAAAAGAAAAGAAACACATGATCATATCAACAGATGCAGAAAACGCATTTGACAAAATTCAACATCCATTCATGATAAAAACTCCCACCAAAGTGTGTACAGAGGTAACAAATTTCAACATAATAAAAGTCATTTATGACAAACCCATAGCCAACATAATATTAAGTGATGAAAAGCTGAATTCTGGAACAAGGCAAGGATGCCCACTTTCATCACTTCTATTCAACATAGTATTGCAAGTCCTAGCCACAGCAATCAGACAAAAAAAAGAAACAAAAATATCCAAATTGGAAGGGAAGAGGTAAAATTGTCATTATGTGCAGATGACATAATACTCTATACAGAAAACCCTAAAGACTCCACACAAAACTATTAGAACTCATAAATGAATTCAGTAAGGTAGCAGGATATAAGATTAATATAGAGAAATCTGTTACATTTCTTTACACTAACAATGAAACACCAGAAAGAGAAAGTAAAAAACAATTTTGTTTAAAATCATATCAAAAAAAAAAACCTAGGAATAAGCCTAACCAAGGTGGTGAAAGACTTATACGCTGAGAACTATTAAACATTGATAAAGGAAATCATAGATGATTCAAGAAAACGGAAAGTTACCTCATGCTCTTGGACTGGAAGAAATAATATTGTTAAAATGCCCATACTAGCCAAAGAAATCTACAGATTTAATGCAATCCCTATCAAATTACCCATGACACTTTTCACAAAACTAGAATAATTCTGAAGTTTATATGGAACCACAAAATATCCAGAATTGCCAAAGTAATCCCGAGGAAAAAGAACAAAGCTAGAGGCATAACCCTTCCAGACTTCAGATAATACTACAAAGCTACCATAATCAAAACAGCATGGTAATGCACAAAAACAGACATATGAATCAATGGAACAGAATAGAGAGCCCAGAAATAAACCCACACACCTCCAGCGCATTAATCTTCAACAAAGGAGGCAATAATATACAAAGGGGAAAAGACAGTCTTTTCAGCAAGTGGTATGGGAAAGCTGGACAGCCACATGTAAATCAATGAAGTTAGAACACTGCCTTACACCATACACAAAAATAAACTCAAAATGGCTTAAAGACTTAAATATAAGACATGACACCATAAAACTCCTAAAGGAGAACATAGGCAAAACACTCTTTGACATACATAGTAGCAATATTTTCTTAGATCAGTCTCCCAAGGCAAAAGAAATAAAAGCAAAAATAAACAAATGGGACCTAATCAAATTTATAAGCTTTTGAACAGGAAAGGAAACCATAAACAAAATGAAGACACCTACAGACTGGGAGAAAATATTTGCAAACGATGCAACCAACAAGGGCTTAATTTCCAAAATATACAAACTGCTCCTACAGCTCAATATCAAAAACACAAACAATCCAATCAGAAAAATGGGTAAAGGGAATTCCCCGGCAGCCCAGTGGTTAGGACTCTGTGCTTTCACTGCCTAGGGTGCGGATTCAACCCACTGATGGGGGAACTAAGATCCCGCAAACCGCATGGCAAGGCCAAAAACAAATGGGTAGAAGACCAAAACAGACATTTCTCCAAAGAAGACACACAGATGGCCAACATGCACATGAAAAGATGTTAGAGAAATGAAAATCAAACCTACAATGAGCTATCACCTCACACTGGTCATAATGGTCATCATCAAAAAGTCTACAAATAGGGCTTCCCTGGTGGTGCAGTGGTTGAGAGTCTGCCTGCCGATGCAGGGGACACAGGTTGGTGCTCCGGTCCAGGAAGACCCCCACATGCCACGGAGCGGCTGGGCCTGTGAGCCAGGGCTGCTGAGCCTGCATGTCCGGAGCCTGTGCTCCGCAACGGGAGAGGCCACAACAGTGAGAGGCCCGCATACCGCAAAAAAAAAAAAAAAAAAAAAAAAAAAAAACTTGTTCACAAATGTCTACAGCATCATTATTCACAATAGCCAAAAGGTGGAAACAACCCAAATGTCCATCAGCTGATAGGTAGATAAATAAAATGTGATATATCCATCCAATGGAATATTTCTGCAATAAAAAGGAATGAAATACCTATACATGCTACAACTTGGATGAATCTTGAAAATATTATGCCAAGTGAAAGAAAGCAGTCACAAAAGACCACAGATTATATGATTCCATTTATATGAAATGTTCAGAACAGGCAATTCTATAGACAGAAAGTAGATTAATGGTTGCTTGGTACTGGGCGGGGACAGAACAGGGGAATGAGAGGGTGATAGCTAAAGTATACAGGGTTTCTTCTTAAGGTGATGAAAATATTCTAAAACTGACTGTAGTGTTGATGCACATGTCTGTGACTATAGTAAAAACTACTGAACAGCACACTTTAAATGGGTAAATTGTATGGTATGTAAATTATATCACATTTAAGCTGTTACGAAAAACAAATAATCAAATCACTACTATAAAAATCATGGTTTTCTTACAAACATCATTTAAACTGAGGCCCATTCAATGGCCTGAAAATACTTTTTTCAAATTAAAACAGCATTTTTTTCCCCAAGACTTTCAACCTTTACATTTTGGGGCTTTGTTATGATACAGTTCCTCTAAAAATAGCATTTTTACTATTAACCTTCCCCTATGCTACCTGTTGGAAAGTTGCTACGAATTCCTATGCTTTGCCCCTCTCCATTTAAAAAAGAGGAAGGAGAGAAAGAGATTTAATTAATTTTTTTTTTTTTCGGTACGTGGGCCTCTCACTGTTGTGGCCTCTCCCGTTGTGGAGCACAGGCTCCAGACGCGCAGGCTCAGCGGCCATGGCTCACAGGCCCAGCCGCTCCGTGGCATGTGGGATCTTCCCGGACCGGGGCACGAACCCGTGTCCCCTGCATCGGCAGGCGGACTCTCCACCACTGCGCCACCAGGGAAGCCCAAGAGATTTAATATTTAATGTATGTCTTCGATGCCTGATATTGTACATTCTTAATTTAACTTAATCACATTTACCTCCGTTTTATAAGTGGGAAAACAGAAGCAGAGAAGTGATTTGCCCAAGACCCTAAATGTATAAAGAGCTGGAGGGTTTGAATTCAAGTTTTTCTGACCCTCTTCTCACTTCAACACGCCAAACCACCTCCCTTCTCAAGCTTCTTGTACTCTAATTTCTTCAAGTTGAACCATGAGTAACAAACATGCTTACTTGGCAAGGCGAGAAGACCAATGTAAGTCTGCAGCTTCTCAAACACAGCTGTCATCTTTTTCATGTCCTGGGACAGCTCTAGATTCCTGGCTCGTAATGCAGATGTGCAAAGGGAAGCTTCACATTCTTCTTCTAAACTAAGAATGGGCAGATTTTATAAAAGTGAGCATCCTGAACGATTTTCAACTAGCTATAAGAAACTATCTAAATTCTCAAACATCTATACCCAAAGAGAGAATTTACCAAAAAAGGAATTTGATCTCATTTACAAGGTTCCATTTTTTATACCATAATACATACACCTGCTTGCTGCAAACGCCAATGCAGCAAAAGACGACTAAATGGAAGAAAAAATAAAGGGAGGTGCCCATTATCTTTCCATCCTGAGAGCAGCAAAAACATGCTTCCCTTAAAAATATTTTCAGGGAAAAAAAAATATATATATATTTTCAGGAGAAAAATATTTCATAGACTGAATTCCTAAAGAGAATTAATTACACAGGAACTAGGAGAGAAAATCATTGAGAAACCTTTTTCAGTGTATGTAGGTTCAAAAGTCAAACAGATTGGAAAAAACAATCTATAGGCTCAATACAAAAATAAATGCTTAACATTCATAAAATACATTTTACCATTTTCAATTTTAAATGGTGCTTTGGAAAACTTAATTATAAGGTTAAAAAAACTATATTGACTCTTAAGAGTGTTTATTTAAAATGTGCAGTAATCAAGTAAAATGCTTTTTACACAAAGCTACGAAAGTTATTAGCACAGAATGATAATCATATCCATTCCCTTGACCTTGCCTCTTCTATTTATTTATAGCAAACAGCTTCATTCAGTACTAAGCCCATTTACTACTAATGAACATGTCATCTTGTCAACTAAAGTGGTATTTAAACCAATGACCAAAAAATTGCCTAAAAACATAAATACCTGATAACATAGGGCTGAAGGCATATGGAACAGAACATTCCAAGAATAGGAATCTTAAATCAAGAAAGGACTTATCCAGTGTTTCTAAAAATGTAATAGTGAAAAAATAAATTAAGATAAAATAACAATGCTTAACTGTTTCAAGTAGTAAATACCACTTTTGCAATGGTTTTTTTTTTTTTTAATAGGAGAAAAAAAAATTTAATTACATATGTAGGGGAGTCCACAAAGACAATGAGACTCAAGGGCAAGTGGGGCAACTGAGGCTTATATATGCCATCCTGAGGTAAGGAATGGGATAGGAGCCTGGAGAAGGGGAAGTCACAGGATGATAAGAAGAGCAGATGTTTGGCAATTAGAAGTTTTGCAATGGTTCTTAGAGTCTTTTCAACGTAAGCCAAATCAATAAAGTGTATTCAATTTAGTGTTAAACTTCCAGAGTCAATTTTCAAAAAAACTTTAATTATATACTGAACTAAAACATTTAAGGATCTGAATGAAACTGTTTGTTTGTTTCAATAGTTTACTTGTTTCAAAATGTTCGTTTGTTTCATTAGTTTGTCATAATTCCCTGATTCCTAAAATTCTGTCATGTGCACAAATCATAGAATTCAGTTACTGAAATGCCTTTGTTAGGTTAGAATTAGGAAATAAGATGGAAATAAGATGGCTCTTAACACATTAATTTTTAATAATAAAATTTCATATTATTGAAAAACTAAAACCTACTACTTTAGTTTTACAAGGACTTAAAAACTATAATTACTTGTTTATTTTCAATATCTTTAAGTTATTCATCTACGTATTTCCTAAACCTTATGTTACAATATACTATACTACATATATGCTCTTATTTCTCCTATGTATTATTATTATTATTGTATTATTCTTTGATTACTTTTTTTAAAGACTAAATCTTAGGATGAAAAGATTTAGATGAATTAGGACTCTTGGTAGTTTTAGACCAAAAGTATCAAAATGTACAAGGAGTATTCTCAAATTTCCAATTACATAAATTATTTTCTCTTGCCTTTCTAGAAATGTTTAAGATGGAGCATTTAAGGCTACTTAATGACATATCCAATGAGGGCTGAAGTATGTACACAAAGTTTTTACTTTATAACTTAAATAAGTCACCAATAATAAAAACAATATACTATTTCAAAGAAACCTAAGGATTATAAATTGCAATGTAGAGGTTAACTATTATAACCCCCACCTAGATGTTTATAGTAAAAGGATAAAAAATACCCCAAAATGAAATATTTCCTTCAATAAATGTGTCATTCACAATCATTAAAAATACTGGTTCATATTGCATTATGTGGTTATAGTAGTAATCTCAGTACAGAATACTGAAAAAACCCTAGCTGACAAACTACAATTCAATTTTCTTAAATATAAGTTTGTGCTGCTCAAACCATGACTTTCCTTTTTCACAAAAGTCCAAATTGGTTGTGGTGCAGAAAGGTCAGGCAGATCACAAGAAGCACATGTTATTACTTTAGTAACTCCAGCACAGCTCAGATGATACCTCGCAATTCCCCAAGCTCCCTGGCCCAGAGGGTAAGTACCTTTTTAACTGATAAGGAAGAATCTTCCTAAGAAAACATATGTAAGAGGTTAAATGCTCTGAAAAAGTTTTCAATTTCACAGTTGTCTCCTGGAAAAGAAAAAATTTCAAGGTTAATAGTGTCATTTGAAAAAGAAGAGCTCCCATTTCCAGAAGTAAAACATAGAAGAAAATTACCAGGACAGTCACAGTATCCTCAGTAATACTTTCAAATAAATGAAGCATTCCTTCCTCAAGAGGGCGGACATAGGATGCATTTTCATGAAGATACTGTGAGAACTAAATAGAAGGGAAAGAATTGTGAGTTAAATCACTGGAAAATAAAGAACAGCAAAACATTTGCAAATGGACTTGCTGAGTTTTAAACCTAAATTCTTTTGCAAACTTTTTTTGGGAAATCAGGCTTTTACACAGAGCTCCCCTCTAAAATCCTAGATATTATTCCCAAGTCCCCATTCCATTGCAAAATGAGGAACTAGAAGAGGGATGACATAATTAATGACCAGGCATGAAGCAAATGGGGAGGGGATACTATTTACAACACAGCACCAACAGGCCTTCTTCTCTAAACAACTGCTTCTTCATAGGGGTCCCAGTTAAAAAAAAAAAAAAAGGTTTGATAATCAAAGCTGTATGACAGATTTTTGTGTTATATAACTCATTTAATTTAACTCATTTTTTAGAAGCAAAAGACTTTTAAGTACAGTTTCTTATTTTCACTGTATACAATGTTCAAGGTTAACAAATTCCAGGAATGTAATTATCATCAAAATGAGAATATAAAAACTTTTATGACTGTCATGGATACTGTAATATTTACAAAGGACTAATTCAGTATGAAGAATAGATTCAGAAAAAGATTCCCCAGGCATTTAGACAACTGAGAAGCAAGAAGTTAATTTTTCACTTGTGAAATATCTCAGTTTTCTAAATACTGTATAATGGCTCAAATTTCTTTTTCTCAGTATGGAAATGTAAGGTCTCATTTTGCAGATAGGTGATTCAATTGGCCCTACTGCAAACTACACAGATATATGGCCCTGGGAAATTCAGTCTCTCTGGGCTTCGATCTTTGGAGCTGTAAATAAGTTGAACTCTAAGCTCAGGTATAAACGTCTACTTTATGATTCTATGAACAAGTCTAAACACTTTGGTCATCTTTTAACAAATGGTTTCTGAATCTTCAGTAATACAGACTTAATAGAAAATCACATAGGGCCTTTCAGAGGCCAAAGCACCAAGGGTAAAATATTGAGAAAAATAGGAATTCTTCAAAGTAATGAAATGTTTCTATTAAGATTAACATATTTGATTCTCACTGTGTAGGCATAATATGGCAACAAGCTAAAATAAAGTAATGGCGGGAATTCCCTAGTGGTCCAGTAGTTAAGACTCAGCGCTTTCACTGCTGGGGTCCGGGTTCAATCCCTAGTTGAGGAACTAAGATCCTGCAAGCCAGACGGTGTGGCCAAAAAACCCCCAAAACCAACCAAACAGATAAATAAATAAATAATATAAAAAGTAAATAAAATAAAATAATGGACAAAGAATCAGTGGAAAAAAATGTTTTTATATTATAGGAAGTATAAAAGAAAATATAACTACATTAAAATGCTGCAGTTCCATTTTCCTTACCGAGGTCATCTGAAAGCTTTTTCCCACGGTGATATTAAAGACCATTTCAAAGGCCCAAAGTTTAATTTTTATGAACTTCAAAAGATTTGTGGAGTCAGATGAAAATTGATGAAAAGCAAGCATCTGCTGAGGGCTTCCTATGAGTACGGCAGCATGATGACAATGGTAAGAGCTAGCCTTTACTGAGTACTTACTATGTGCCAAGCACTGTTCTTAGCACTGTACATGTATTATCTCATTAAATCCTCAAACATACATACCTGTGGGGTAGGTACTTTATCCTCCATTTTCAAGATGCACAGAGAGGTTAAATAAACTGACCAAGGGGACATAGAAAGTGGCAGAACTGGGCTACCACCCCAGAAGTATGACTCCAGAATCTAAGCCTTTGCTATACTAACAGGATCTGTGGACATAAATACTATTCAAACCCTGGAAATACTGCATGATGCACACACAGACACCAAAAAAAAGCTGGTGAGAAAAACCAGGTACGTAGAGAGTGGCATGACTCACTTCAGACACCACAGTATGGGGCACTTAGAGTTCATCTATTACAAGCCCCCTAATTTCCTCCCTTCAAGATGGCCCCAATAATCCCCACCTCCTGCTATTCTTGGCTCTGAGTAACACCCACCCTCACACACTGTGTCAGGGCCAGTCTGTGTTACCAGTACAATACGGCAAAAGTGGTGGTATGTGACTACATGCATACTCCCTATGGTTTCCTACTCCATGGTTTTGCTCATGTCTTTCCCTCTCCTGTGGTGAAAAAATACCCACCCCGCTTCACTCCTCCCATGCAAATCATGCTCATTTTTCAAAGTCCAGTTAAATCACCAAAGAACCTTTCCAGACACTACCACCGACAGCAATCTCCCCTCCCTGATGACCTCATATCACTTACTGCCCATACCACTCACTCACACTAAGGTCTTTAACAACTCCCTTACTATTTCATTTCTTAAGAATCCCCACGTTTGCCATATTTTACCTTAAGGGTAAAGACTACGATTTGTAGCTTTTCCCATGTCCTCCACAGTACTTGGCAGAGGCACACGAGTGGTCTGATAATTAGTAACAAGTCTCCACATTTGTTCAGGGCAAACAAAAAGTATCCTGAGTTAAATGTACCTTCTGATTCAATGGAGATATAGTGTCAATGGCAGAATCAACAGGAAAAATCTGAATCCTCTGTTCTGTATAGGTGTGAAAGTTCAGAAGACCCTTGACGAGATCTTGAACAAAAGCCAGGGCCTGCCCAGCGATATCCCGCATCTTCAGCTTCAAAATGAAAAGGATACAGTTAAAGTCAACTATCAAGTTATTACTCCCAAACAACTTTATTAAGTCTGCTTTTGGAGAAACATTTGAACTCAAGTATAATTATTCCTTAATTTAAATTCATTTGCTCCCACTTAGATTTTAATACTACCATCTAAGTAATTACAATAGAAAGCCGCCAGCTTTGGTACATATACCTCTCCACTTAACCTAGACTGTTTAAGTGCAAAACCTAAAAGAAAGGTATGACTCAAAAATCAGTGCATCCCACAATTCAGTTCTAATGTTATCAGACAAGAGACAGCAAAAATCTGTATTATTTACAAATTCAAAAAACAGCAAGTTTCACAATTTTTAAGAATGTATGAGGAAAGAAAGTAAAAGTTAAACGCAATGGTTTGGTGCACTAAACAGAGGCCCAAACAACGAATTGGTGTTTCTGAAAAGTTTGACACACACATCACTGAAAATAAAAACTTCATCTTTACCTGATGTCTCCTATTGTGGACTGGAACGTTCAGAGCATTATACTGACTATATTCTACAAAACAAAAATGGCTGTTCATTAAGTCATTTTACATTTACGAAAAAAGAGCTTAACTGAGAAATAATAAATGCTCATCCCATTTCCCAGCTTCTCAGCCCCTTCCCTTCCTGATCACTGCAGTGCACTCTGCAAAGGCCTCTTTGTACTATGCACCCCTCATTCCCACCACTCCCAACAGGGGGGCTCATCCATCCCAGTTGGGCCAATCAGCTGGTGCATCAGTTTCTCTCCCCAGATCTAGGCTTTTATTCACAAATGTACACATCAGTAGGTAAAGAGATGCACACCAATCTGTTAGAATATTAAGCCACAACAAAGTTACCGTCAACATCTTTCCCATAAACCTGCTCCCCGTCTGCCTCTTTGATTTCTGTCAGCTGCACCACATCATTCCACCACACTGCCTCCTGTTGCTCCCTTGCCTCCCTGCATCTCCCTGACAACTCAGGCTCCAGCCCCCATCACAGCACACCAGGACTATCATCACAACAGCATCAGCCCCCTTCTCCCATTCCAGGGTCATCTGTACTCTGCTGCCAGATGAACTTTGTGAGTGCACAAATTTCACCAAGACATTTCCAAAAGCTTCTGCAACAACCTACTGACTTGCAAATTAAGTCCCCCCAAGCCCTTTGCCCAGAACTTGAGGGTCCAGCCCCACCCTCCCTTTCAGAACTTACCCATCATTGGCCTCCACATCCCACCCACTTTGGCCTCCAGTCATACTTAACTAATTACTGCTGTCAGGCCCTGACAGCACCTTTATCCTACATAACCACACTCCATGCAATTCCCTGGCTCGTTCTCCCTCACCTCTCTTACCAATAAAACCTACTTTTGCCTCCTGGCCCAGCTCAAAGCACACTTCTTCCAAAAGGCTTCCCCAAACAACCCCACCAGTAGTAATCATTCTTACTCTGAAACCCCAAGAGGTTCTTCATGGAATAGCTTAGCTTATATTTTAGATATTTCTCTACCTTATTTCTTCCCTACTGGACTATACATTCCTTGAGGGTAGGTAGAGATTTTTGTCTTATACGTTTTTGCATATCCTGTGCTTCCCACCCATTTAGACTTTCAGTAAATAATCTCTAAATATTTCGGAACTAAAAGTAGTAACCTACTTGTGACATGGTAAGAACCTAAAATAGGGTGACAACTAGTACTGGAAAAGAAAGGATAAACCCAAAGAGACTCAGAAGGAAATGATTAGAACCTGATGACTACGGAATAAGGGGAAAATGAAATGCCAAGGTTTTAAGCCTAGTGGATCAAAGTATGCTGGTGCTATTTACATTAATGTAGAAAGCAGTAACAGGTGTTGTTTTCAGATGAATTTAGGTTTTTGATATAATAATGACATATGCTGATTTCAGTGTTAGAGCAAACTACTATTTTTTCTTTGGTGTCTTTTCTTCCCTCTTTTTTTAGGTCTTCCCTAAGAAAAATTGAGAAGAAGTCAAAAATTAATTTCAATGATATAATTGCAAAAAAGGAAATGTGTACTAATTTAAATTTAAGTTTCCGGATCAAATCAATTGTTTTCTTTGTCTTCAAGGTTTAGATTTAATACCTGTCTAAAGGTTACAAATTTGGCATCTGTTATATATGTAAGTTGATTTTTCTTTTTTAACTTCTTTTTGTTGCTCTTGGCTGTGTAAATTACCAGACCATTCCCAGGATGAGCAGGAAGCAGGGCTTACCCAAGTCAACTCCCTAACTATCTCTGGGGATTGTCCAAAGGGCAGGAGATACCAGGCTAAGAAGATTCACCTCCCACCCATCCCGCCACTCCTCTCCCACCTTGCCGCCCACCATGATCAAATTTTCTTGTACAAATATTCAGGTACTTTATGTGAAAGTTGGTTTTCACCTTGGGATATGTTAAATACATGCAATTTAAAAATGTGGCTTTGGGCTTTTTCCAAGAAGCCTAGCTTCAGAATAGTTATGTGACAAATTAAAATCTCCCTATGAAACATGAAGGCCAAAGCTGATCAAAAGGACAAAAAGAAAGCAACCCTCTGTTAGGCCAAAGAGATTTTCTGCCAAATAGATTACAAATTATTTTAATTAGTTGGCTATCATAAAGAGGTTCAGAGTTGCAAATAATGGAAAACTGTACATAATACCTACTTGTATCATTAAAAGGTACTTTTTCATTGATGATTGATAAGGATTCCTCTAATCTACTTGACAAATCTTCATGAAGATTCTTTAACTGTAACTGACTGAAAGAAAAAATACAAAACCACATTATCAATAGACAGTAGGTCATGATTTGCTTGTTACCTCAACAGCTGGTACCAGGCTTTCAGAGGATGGTACCTGACATCTGGGATACCCCTGGTAGTAGAGAGTTGTTAAAAAAAAAAAAAATGAAGATAAGAAAAATACTAAGCCTTGATTCTAAAGCTCCTGAGACTCCTGTTGAATGACTGGAAGTTTCAAAGAATTTATCACAGTCCCAATATCTTATACAATTTTAAGTTTATCTCCCCAAGCTCAAAATAATCTTAGAGCCATTTCAAACTCATAAATTTTCTCTTTACAACACATAAATATTTGTCCAAGTATTATGGTAAACATTTTTAAAGTATTAAAGCGTTTTTTTTCTCTTGAGCTGAAAATCTGATCATTTTGGGTTTTGATTCAATTAAGACCATAGATACACCATGCATGTTCAATGCAACTAAACTGAAAAAATGCACTTGATTGATCTTATTAAAACCTAAAATATGTCATTTATCAAATAAGTGTTGGTGCATGCTCTTACTACCTAGAGATAAGTAATATTTTAAAACGTAAATATCTCCAAATTATCAATAGATTGCATAACCTCATTTTATTTAAAATTATTTAAAATTTAAAGGTTGACACCATGATCATTAGTCAGTTTTCCTGACTAATGAGAAGGCCTTCTCTTTAGAGTAGTCTAAAACAGACAGAACCCAGTCCTCAGTACTGGAGCCCCAGAATGCCATCTGCCACAGTCCAAAACATCTGCAGGCTGAGGACTAACGCACAGGCCACTCTACAAAGAATTCATAAGGTCCCACAGATAACAAAACTGAAAAGGACTGTGGAGACGATCTACTCCTGTCTCATTGCAAATGTGGGAAAATTAAGATAGAGGAGCTACTGCACCAAAACTTGGGTCTTCTGATTCTCACTTCAGGGCCCCTTGGAATTCACGTTTCCACATACCATTCTTCTGTCCGAAGTCGACATTCCTTGGCATCCTTTTCTAGAGTCTGAGATTTTACCTGAATTTTAGAAGGAAAAAAAAGCACAGGGAACTCTACTCAATATTCTGTAATAAACCTATATGGGAAAAAAATCTGAAAAAGAATGAATATGTGTGTATGTGTAACTGAATCAGTTTTCTGTATACCTGAAACTAACACAACACTGTAAATCAACTACACTCCAATAAAATTTTTAAAATTTTAAAAAATAAACTATGCCAAACTATATTGCTTGGCTTTCCATTTTGAAATCCTGCAGGTAGAGAAAAAATTTTTCTACCCTTTTTTTTACTTTCTGGTTTTCCCCTATAAATTTTATATAGCTATTTACTTGAAATTGTGTTCAACTTGCTAGAAATGTGGTGTGACAAATATAACTAACCAAAATTATATGCATATTGGTCTGTCAAAAAAATAAAAAGAAGAGCAGAGGACTCAGGCCACATATGTGAGCTTGCTGCGGAGACGCTGCAGGCAGCAGTCCTGCCTTGAACGGCTAACTTTTCTTCTATAAAGCAGGTGGATGATTTCCAAAAGCCTGGACTATTTTTTCACATGCTCTCACCAACGGCGGGTCTTACCTCTAGTTTAGCCTTGTCGTTCTGCAGCTTCTCGATGGTTTCCATGTACTTCCGGGTCAGGCCATCGACCACAGCTTGGTGCTGGGCCGCTTCCATCTCCAGAGTGGCCAGCCGACTCCTTAGCTCTGCTTCCACGTGCTTGTGCTGCTCATCAGCTTCAAAAAACTGAAAAGAAAAGATCATGGTGTCTTCTCACAACATCCCAATATATACAAATGAAGAGAAAACAACTGCAGCGACTAATCATTGAGCAACTTCCATAAGGTTCCATATGCTCACTGTGCAAAACCACGCAGGCATGAGCTCGGTGGAGCCTCACGGCAGGTCAGAGGGTGGTGTACTTGTAATCCCTCCTTTACAGATGGGGAAACAGAAGCTTCAAGGGATGACCTAACTTGTCAAATGTCTCACAGTCACAGACTGACTCCAAAGCCTGTACCTCCTTCCTCCCAGGCTCATGGATTTCTATTTTAAACCATTTCTGGCACACAGAAAACTCAACTGACCAGGGTATAACTTTTCTGTTAGGCTGACTTCTGCAATTAAATAATCAAAAATCAAACAGGTGTTACTCCTGAAGCAGGTAAGGCTCCTGTCCTTAATGAGAAGCCAGTAGTAATTAAGAATTATGAATACTTAACAGAAAACTCATGAAGTCAAAAGTTCATTTTGTAAACATTTTCGAAGACTGAGAATGCATATTTATTTTCCACTGTTTGACTATGCTCACCATTTCACACAAAAAATCAGGAGGCATAGTTGAATACACTACCCTATGACTCTTAAAATATGCTGAATGGTTTGGAGCAGACACTGATTACTCAACATTCCACAAATATTTGAGGGCCTGCCATGAGTGAGGCCCTGTCCTGAGGCTGGGCAGACAAAACCCGACGTGGTCTATACACTAATGAGACCTTACAGACTAACAGGGAAACAGATAAAAACCAACTAAGCTATCATAAATTAAAAAGCAAACACTACTTATTGATAAGCCCCCATCTAAATGATCCATCCAACCACCTCCTATATAAAATGAAGAGTGCCCAGTATACTTCTTTATTGTTAACTTATGAAGTTATTCTGCTGTACTCTGAACAAGTGTATATTCAAAGCACACATCCGTATTAAAACATGAATGAGATCTAAGAAATGAATGAATGACAGTGACGTATGTACCTAAGGACCACAGGAAACATTAAAACACCCACCCATACACAAAGCACTCTGCCTTGCACTTGTTTTTCCACATTGCAGATCATACAACCCATTTTTAAATTCATATGGAAAAACAGAAAGATTTTCTCACTTGTATGTGCAACCGTTCATTCTCTTCTATCTTCTTTTGCAGGTCTTCATCAAAGACACTCTTCTGCTCTTGACTCAACTGAGAAGAAGATTCTCCACTTTTCTGATGGAAAGAATAAGTTATGTCCACATAACTTTCATCCTTTAGAGAAACATCCTAAGGTACACAGATTCTCTATCACCTTAGTAGCTTGTCTCTTCTACGTGTTCACCATTCTCAAACAATCCTGCAAAAGGTATACAGTCCATCATTTAACTTTTCCTATGTGACACAAGTTGGAACTGCAAATATTGCAATGAGCAGGAAAGCTTAAAAAAGAGAGAGAAAGTAACAGATAAGGCTCACTATTCTTTGCAGATGAATTCAGGAGTAGTTCTTTTGGAAGACAGAGCAGACCCAGAAAGCTAGCAATACAAATATGCTAATAAATATCATTTCAATTGATCTTTTGGTTTGGGAAATGACAGTCTTACCAATTCCATGAGTCTGAGTTGTTAAAACTCCTTTAAGATATTAACAGCATTCACAAAAACACATTTATACAGAAGTTCACATAAATTTCTAATTTAAAAAACATAAGATAAAGCTATTATAAACAGAAGGAAAAAGCTCAAAGATTATGAAAAATACTTGCCTTTTGCCTTTTTACCAATATTAACTTTTTCTACATAGAACAGCACTATTTAAGAGCCAATAATGAACATCTGTTTTCATGGAATACACACAGAAGTGAGACTATTCAAGGGGCAGCCTAACAATGAACTGTTCAGACATCAGTCACCACCCCCCTCTGCCTTTCTTGTGCTTCACTCCTCACTTAAAATGAAGTCATTTACTGATCCAATGTGAACCAGTGATTAGAAAGCCCTTTGAAAATGGAGCAGCTATGTAACAAACAGACAAACAAATAAACATTAAATGCGAACACAAGAGGTATGTGCACACAAGGAACGCTGTTGAATGACATATTCTGGGTCCTTAGTGCTTCCAAATGTGGAAAGCTCTTATTAAAATTAATTCAGAAGTAATTATACCCAAATCTCTGCTAAAACAGCCCTGGGAGAGGATCTCACTAACCTGGGGAGCATGTTTGAAATACAGATGGCTATTCCCCCCACAAGGGTCTTTCAGAATTTCCAGAGCATGTGTATTTTGACAGTTTCCCAAGTGATTCTAATACACATCTGTTTTGCCCTCTCTCTTCCCCATTTATTTGAAAATTACCACTCTAGAGAATTCTTCCACGTAGGGGAAATGCATATGGAAATGTACCAACACATAATTATGTCAACTGCCCATCGTATGGCAAATACAGTCCTGGGTACTTTTACATGATCCCATTTAATCCTGACAACAAACCTGAGAGTATCTTCCCCACAACTGAGGTTGCAAGGCTAAAAAATTTGCCTAAAGTCATAGAACTATAAATGGCAGACAAAGAATTCAAGCCTGGGCTCAACTCCAAAGCCAGCACTCTTCCCTCCACACCATGCTGCTTCAGAGTTACTGCGGGCCTTCTTCCCTCCAACCATTCTATTATTATTGCCTCAACCCACACATTTGTGGGGTGCTGTTCTACAAACATGCAAGACTTTTAAAGACTCAATCACTAGCTCCTGCCCTTAAAAAAGAAGCAACTTCTAAATCACAGAATGATCAAAAGTACTGGATCATCCATCTTAGAGTAATCAGAATCTCACCTCACGACATAAAACCAGAAGAGAAAAAATCATATTTACATCTCAGGACAATAATACCAAATTGAACTCGTAAGAATAAACACCCGAAGAAAATACATCTGCAACAAACTTACAAGCCTAATGTATGAGTACTTCAACTGCTACTTTCACAGACAGCAGCTACCCTTTGACAATGTTTCTCATTCTATCTGCCCTACCTTGGGTTAATGGCAACTCAGTATAACTAAAAAATATCCATAATTTTGACCAATATGAGATACTCCCTTCACTTTTCTCAGTCACTAAATCAACTATGTGCATGTTGGCTCCTAATAAATTCTTGAAAACTCACTTCCATATGAAAATGCCTCTAATACTGGTATATATTAATAATAAATGTCTGCTTTCTTAACCCAATATCCAGGTGTAATAATGGAACTTTAGAGTATTTGGAGGTGAGGTCTTCTGTTAAAACCAGGATGGCCTGGAGATGTCTGTACCTAATGACAAGGTCACACTAACTTGCTTTTACCTGACCTACCTTGTTTTTCTTGCCTCGGGGTTCACTTAGAGCCAGCTCATCTTGAAGTAGCTCTACTCTCTTGGCAAGCTGCAGATTTCGGAATGTCAAACTGTCCATTTCCTGCTGTAGTTTTCTCAGTGATTGATCCTTCATTTTCAGTTGTTCCTACATCAAAGTGAAAAGAGACCATTCCTTGTAATTTAGCCTTAACATTTAAAAATAATGGAAAAAAAATTTTTTTTCTTTCACCAAAATATAATCAAAACCTCTTGCTTTAAGGAATTCAAGTTGTATGTTTATCATTACAGTTCCTATGTTTTTAGGTCTGTTTTGTGGCAAAATCATTTTCTGGCCAAACCAAGCATATTTAAAAACAAAACTAAAGGAGTATATATACTGAAGTAACAGTCATCGACCTAGAGTAAAATATCCACAACTATGTGTTGTTATGTAATGTTCTTATACTTGTGTCTGGCAGTGAGGAGACACAAAGTCTGAGGCTACAATTTTATAAACTTGAAAGTTTAAAGAGAACCCCAGACTCCTGATGATGCCCTTTAGTAAGCAAGAATGGAAGAAATATATTTGTGTTCACTATTTCCTATAAATCCTCCTTGAATTTAAGTCAGTCGAAATGAAGTCTTTTTAATACACTTTAAATTATTCTGATTTGTCAAAGATAAAAATCAATATTATCCTACCACAAGAATAGTTTCAGATGTCTTAAAATGAAAATAGCAACAAAATCTAAACAACACATCTTCTACTGACCATTCTGCACTGTTTATACCATGGTAAGGGTAAGAAAATGGAAAACAAGAGAAATATTTAGTTTCACTCTATTTTTTTAAAAAAATATTATTCTGGGGCTTCCCTGGCAGTCCAGTGGTTAAGACTCTGTGCTTCCAATGCAGGGGGCATGGGTTCGATCCCTGGTTGGGGAATTAAGATCCCATATGCCATGCGGCGTGGCAAAAAAAAAAAAAAAATTATTCTAACTATATTTTCCTTACAACGTTCTGACAACTTTGTGTTCACTGGTAATCAAACACAGATGGCCATATACTACCATATATTGAAAGATCTGCGCTTTTATTACTTTCATTGAAAAACCACTACAAAGCTAAGAGGTCAAGTTTTAATGAATAGGGGATTTAAGGATATTGAAACAGCAACCTAAAAACCAGAGGCTGGTGTCTGCAATCTATTGACATTATTTGCATGTTGAGGGCACAGCTGGAGGGATAGAATATGTGTTCATTAAAGAGAAAAATATTTTCCTTTTCCGTTGTTTGTTTAGTAAGTCCTTAATTTTTACTTGAAGTTCAATGGTAAACTTAGGCTCAGCCCATGTCCAAATTACTATATATTTCAAATTATAGAAATTCAAATCAATGAATGCTTACTGTATCTAACAACTCATTGAAGAGACAAACCCAATATAATCAAATGCCTACTCTAACACAGACATCCTAACATTCCCATTGAGCAAACTGGCAAACTATCATTCTCACTATAATTTTAATGACCACTGTGATGAATAGTAAAACATAAAGTAATTTCTTTACATCCTTACAATTAATCACTAGTTGACTAATGTTCCAACTCCATTAACCAATCAGTAATTTCAGAAGACATCCATCCCAATCTCTAACTAGAAACTAAAAACTAAACCCTAGTTTCTGCAATGAGGACGATAATAGTGGCGTCTGCCCTCACAGAGCTGTTGTGAAAACTGAGATAATGGATGTAATGTGCTAGCGTAATGCCTGACACACAGTGGGTGCTCAATAAATAGAGCCTGCTATTGCCACCACGGCCACTATCACAGGGTTAATTGAACACAACCAGCAACAGGAGGGTGTCAAACACCAGAGTGGGCTACTAAGACGAGCTAGGAAATACCTTCCCCAGCAATAGGTTTTAAACATCATGAGGAGAGATAATAATCATTTCTTCAGTGATTTAGGCAAAATAATAACTTGGCTAACATATCCTGACTTTAAAGCTTATTTTTAATCGTCTCAGCTTGGGCGCAGAGAGCTTTGGGAGTATGGGTAAGATGCTCTGAACTATCTCAGCCCTGAGTCTGTGGAACAGCACCTGAGGAGGGAGCGCCCTCAAGACACAAATTTCTCTAGTGGAGGATCCAACACCAGCCACGTGAAAGGACGTATCTCTGGGTCTTGGAGACCTGAGTGGAAATTCTCAGGATATGTCACTGGTTGGGGCCTACTCCAGAAAGAGAGAAGAGTAAAGGGAATCTTAAGCCCTTTTCTCTAAAGAGGAAGCAAGGGAGAGAGCCGAAAGAATGAAGTAGGCAGTATTAACTGAAGCTTGGCCAAGAAGGAATCCATATCCTTGAATTAATTTTTCCAATTAAAAATATCACTAAGCAGTACTTCTTATATGCCTACTAAAATGAGGTAGAAACATATTCCTGCAACTCCCACCATATTTCTCCTCTCAGTTAAAAGTGCTGATGGTAAGATGTATCACTCAAACAGTCCTCATTAACACAGGTTACTACTATTAAACAGCTCAACCTCAAAGCAAGATTGATGGACTAAATGATTCACACTTTCAAATCCATTTAGTAGGGGACAACCATCGGCTGAATGCTGGGGATATAAACATGAATATGACACAGCCCCAAAGAGTGCTATCAGATGAAGCCAGATAAGAAGCCCCATTAATCTTGATGAATTTAGCTATGAGAGAAGCAAGGTATGAGAGAAATGCATTACACACAGTCCAATAATACATTTTTGTAATTTCTAGCTAAGGAAGTCAAAGCACATCACATTCATACCTAAGCAAGTAGGAAAGTTAAACACAAAAAAACTCTATTACCCTCCCCTATTCCTAGTGAGTCACTGTCAGAGTTGGGAATTTAACCCAGAAAACTGAGCTGAATTCCCTGCTGTGAGCTTCACCAAACACTAACCTAACCCTCACAACACAAAATACCCTGTAGCCTACCTTTAAAGCAGCAGAATTTGCTTGTTCATCCACGACACCTTTTTTCAAGACCTGATTCTGAGCCCGAAGCTGAAAACAGAGGAGGTAATAATTAATTTTTAATATAAAGCAATCACTTATAGCAAGGAAATCACTTACCATAACTTTACAGGAATCAGTACGCTGAGTAACTATCTGCTCACATATATATGAGAACAAGAATATTAGCCCGGAAGAGAATAGTAGAGATCATCAGTCTGCCATTTTACAAATAAGGACACAGAGGCTGAGCTGCCCAATGACATAAAACTAATCAATGCAAAATTGAGACTAAAATCCAGGTCTCTCGACTTCCCGTACATGGTTCTTTCTATGAAACCAATCACCTCCCTAAATAAAAACTAATACAATAGATAATAGGGTACTGAGTATGTCATTTTCCTTGAAACTCTGACACACCATTCATCTGTAAAATACATACAACTGGACTGATTATGGAATAAGAATTCAACAGAAAATCAAAGTATAGGGCGTCAACATACCCAACAGTACACTGTGCCTAATATTAGTCATGCAAATATCATCGCCCGCAATAGCCTCAGGGATGGAGGACTTTTAATCAGGCATCAGTGGAAGCAGCGTACAAAAGCAACTAAGAAGCAAGCTCAATTTAGAAATTGATAATAATAGCAGCTAGCATTTGAATGCTCCGTTACATACCAGGCACTGTCCTAAATACTTTACGTACACTACCTCATTAATCCTCACAACCCCATGAAATAGGTGCTATAATTATCGCCATTTTACAGATGAAACCAAGGTTCAGAGAAGTTCAGTGGCAATGCTGAGATTCAGAAAGCAGCAGTTTTGACTCCAGGCATAATGTCATTAGACAATATTGGCTACTATTTTATAAAGCTACATATAAATGAGAAAAGTAGTGGGCTGGAGAGGTGACAGAAGCCTTTGAAGAGGTAGGACTTGGGCTTCTTTCACAGTTTGTTTGTTTTTTTAATTGAGGTCTAACTTTATTTTAAATAAAATATACAAAACAGAAATTATACAGCTTGATGAATTTCTACTTAGGTATACATCTATATCACCACCACCAGCAGGGTTTTGAAAGATAAACCTTCTGTAGTTATCAGAAAGCACAACACAGAGCAAGTGAGTATAAATATACCAGCCCAGTGTAGCTGAAGCAAAAGGGTTACAGACTAATTTTCTGAGGACTCAGTACAGAGACCATGATAGACCAGGTTCTTCTCTGAGAAACTAAATGAATGGGAGAATTTTATCTATGAGCTTAAAAAAAAATCTACTTCTAGTTCTGCATAGCTCACATCTGTCTCCTGAGAACAGAAATGACTTTTTTCTATGCCAGAAGAATAGGAATATTTGAATATTTATGAATTATCTATGATTGTTTTTGTGTGACAATGACATTAGAGATGAGTAGATGCAACAGAAACCATATGGCCCCAAGCCTAAAATATTTGCTATTAGGCTCTTTACACTCTGCTCTAGAAGTTCAGAAGAGAGAAATAAATACCACTTTAATGTTGACTTCCATTGTGTAGTATTTTACCTTTTAAGCAATATCAACATATTCTTGGATAATGTGCTACCTAGGTAAGAGAATTCAAGAAATACTTTCAAATCCATATAGCCAAAGGACAGCGATACTACTTCAGTCTTTAGGTTTCATTTCATACCCCTGTTCTAACTTTGCTCTCTGATCTTCTTTGTGTGGTATTTAGAAGGTCCTAATGACTGCCTCAAGGACTTAGGGAAGAAGCTTGAAATCTGCTGAACTGACAATTTTCTGTAGGACCAGAACTACATCAGTTTTCAAACAAAAAAAAAAAAACCTCACCTTTAATTTTTAAGGCACACTTATAAGCTACATAAAGCAAACTGAACAGCCTACTGTGTCATAAAAGCAAAATTAAAGTTTTCAAATTACTGCTGTTTGGAACTTAACCTGATTATAATGAAAAATGATTTCGATTTTCCTTTGGAAAATATTGTTTGCTAAATTGGTAACAATTCAAACACAGTTTCAATGGAAACATTCAACAGAAAATGCAGCTTTTAGAAGTATTTATCGAAAATCCCTTTCTATTGTTTGGTAGGTAGAAAAGGATAAGCTTGGCCTACTCCACTGCCTTGTTACCTGCACTTGGCATTTGGCATCTTCCTGCATTTCAGCATCACTACTGCCACATCTCTGCATTACTGACCAACATCTTGTCAAACGTGGATACTGCTGTGACCAGTCTGGTCTTTTAGAATCTTATCTTTCTCCTCACCAGCATTCACCACAGTGGGAGGCAAATGCAGTGTTTGTTTCAGAAACAGTTACCGATGGTCACTAATGCCTCTAGGAGACTAGTGTGGAGACTCCAGTGGATGTGGATGTAACTGAGAAACAATTGCCCTGAAGTCTCCACCAGGACAGAAAAATTCTCCAGAAGGTGACATAGCCTATTTCCAGCAGCTGTGCCATGCACTTTTGTTCCATTCAGTAGAGAAATGGTCCTCTGAATCCCGACTCAGAAACCCTTAGTCCTTTTCAAACCTCATTTTTCATTGTGTTGTAATCTTTTGATTAGCTTTACCTTTACTCTGAAAACACAGCCTTTTCTCATTTTGACCAACCAAACCCCAACTGTTCTTCTAGAGCCTACTTCCTACTCTGGTCCTACTTCTTCCATAAACTTTCCCTAACCATTCTCTATAGTGCCCCTATGGTCCACAGTGACCTTGCCCTCAGTTCCCTGGGCACTTGCTAGTAATAAGACATCTCTTATTTAAACTGTTCAGTTTTAATTTTACTTTTTAAAGTACATTTTATGTTTACTAATTTATGTATGATTTCTATACTCAAGTCCCATCTGCCAATTAAACTGTCCTTCACAATAGAGACTACAGTATACTTCCTTGTATCTCCTGCATACAATGAAAGATCAATGCTATGGATAGAGAAGGCACTCAATAAATTTTTAGTTAATTAATCAAATTAAGTGGTGTAAATAAAAGGTGTTTAAATGCAACACATTAAACAACTATAAGAGACAGCTAGAATCTTCTGTGTTAGAATCACTCTTAGATAACTGTTTCCATACAGTGGACATTCTGACATTTATACACGTTTTATGACCCTATAAAACAAATCTCTAGATGTATAGCTTTTCCCCATTACAAAGTAATGTATGCAGCAGATAACCTAAAGCCCATTCCTAAGCCTCACCAAAACCCTGATTTCAGCACACCTGAGTCATCTGCAAACCACAGCTTCAGTATCTCTGGCCTGGATGATCCTTAAAAACATTCCCAGTTCTAGGTATTCTACAGTGCTGGGAATACCACTTAGTCTTTCTCTCTGCCTACTAACTTGCTCCTGGCAGTGGAAAAGGATAAAGTAACTGAAGGCTACATACTATGTACTAATGGCTGGGGTCATTTTGTCACTGAGGTGCGAAGAAAACCTTTTTACAGAGCTGCCCTCAAACAAGACCCTTTCTCTAGCTCCTGCTCCCATGCAAGGAAATTCATTAGGACGAAACCCCCACTCCCAATCCTGTAATCTAGCTGCCTCACCAGGGACTGGTTGGAAATTCAGCTGAATTGAAGACGGAGAGTAGGACACCCCTTGCCTTGCTATTCAAAGTACGGTCTGCGGACAGCTGCAGCAGCATCACCTAGGAGCAGAATCTCAGGCCCCACCCCAGACCTCCTGAGAAAGGATCTGCAGTTTAACAAGGTCTTCAGGTGAGTCACATAGACACGTTTGTGATGATCTAGGGGCTAAGCTAGCACAGCTCAACAGGGTAGCCATATCCACATGTGCCTATTTAAACTTAAATTACGTAAATAAAATCCAAAATTCATTTCCTCAGCTCAGCTAGCCACATCCCAAGTACTCAGTAGCCCACATGCTAGGGGTCACCCTACTGGACAGCAAATATGCAGAACGTTCTCATTCTCCGGAAAGTTCCACTGGATAGCACTGAACACAGACCGTTTTCCAATCCACCTTTAGTAGTGAACCCTACATCAGGGTAGAAAAAAGCTGATACTCCACTTTAATCCAATCCAGCCCCAGAGTCTATTTCTCTTACAAGAGAGGGTGATCAATCAGGTTCAGCCAAGCCCTGCTATCTGGAAAGCAAACACACCGAATCAAGACTGAACCTTTCCCAAAATGAGCATCTCTAAGAGTGTAAGTCTAAAAAGTTTCAAAAGGCAATCTCCTTTGTAATTAAAGAAGCATCAATTGCAAAGTCAACTGTTAGAGAAATAATGGATGTTTACCTTTCCCATTGGCTTTTTTTTTTTGCCAGTATCACGTTGTTTTGATTACTGTAGGGTTTTTTTTTTTTTACTATTTATTTATTTACTTGGCTGTGCCAGGTCTTAGTTGTGGCACATGGGATCTTCGTTGCCGCATGCAGGATCTTCCTTGCGGCACTCGGGATCTTTAGTTGCAGCATGTGGGATCTAGTTCCCTGGCCAGGGATCGAACCCGGGCCGCCTGCATTGGGAGCGTGGAGTCTTACTCACTGGACCATCAGGGAAGTCCCCCCATTGGCTTTTATTGCCTTGAAAAGAGCTTTAAAAAGATCATCTGAGCAAAAGCTACTATACTGATACCATTTCCTGAGCAATGATTCTGGTATGCACCCAAATGACTGGAGAGGTTTGTTACAACACAGACTGCTGGGTCTGACCACCAGTTTCAGATTCAGTAAGTCCTGGGTAGACCTAAGAATTTGTATTTCTAACCCATTCCCAGCCACTGATGATGCTGATCCAGGGTCTACACTTTGAGAACCAAGAGTAACACCAACACTGGAAAGATTAGAACTTCAAACTTGCCTACACGTTAACATGGTGCCAGGCAAGAGTGCAGAAGCCCATTCAGAGAAAGCAGGCTGAAATCAAACGAGCCAGGACTGCATGCTCTCAGCCTCATCTCCAGAATGAGATATACCAGAGCATCAGAAGCAGAGCAGGCCGTGGAAGAAACACCAAGTAAGAAATGGTCTTTGAAAAATGAGGGCTTGATTAACTTTCCCTCACATCTCAAAGGGGCAGCCTCCGTCTATTACCTATTAACTTCCTAAATCTCTGAAAACCAGCTTCTACATACCATTCCCTTCCCCCAAACTCTGTTAAACCAGAAATGTTTAAAGCCTCCAGTGATCGCCTAATTGCCCAAACCAGAGGGTCTTAATCTCCACTTTTACTGACCTTTCCATTACACAGTTTCAGCAACATGTCCACCTCAGAAATTCTCACCTGCTTCAGCCTCCATGGTTCATCTTTTATCTAAGGAAACTCTCAGTCTCTTTAATGGGAGCTCCTCATACTGCTTTTTTCCTTCTCAGGGGGAAAAAAGATGATGATAGAAGTTACAAAGGAAGAAATGGGCCCCTTCCCAGAACACAGGCCAAGATCTGCATTAAATAAGAATGAGAAGATTCTGCAAATGTCCTTGATTTAGGGATCATGCTTGCTGCTCTCTTGATTTGCAGGCCTCCTTCTACATATTAAAAGGAAATCTTTTTCCTTTGTATCCTAAATAAGGAAAAAGAAAGATGTAACTGGATTTCAACATCAGTCCACAATTTCTGCACCAGGGAAGCTATCAAAAAGGTAGAATACCCCCTTCCATAGGCACAGGGCTGAAGGTATCGATAGCATAGATCTTATCTAGAAATTGCTTGGCACTAGAACTGACAGGCAATAAAAAGCACATGAAATCTTTTGACCAATCCGTGTTCTCACATTCTGAAATTTCCATCACACTGCAATTAAAAGGATGAAAAATGGTCTGTCCCAATATGGGAGATAACCTGAAGTCTGGCAGACCTCCTATAGTCTCCTCAGCATTTCCTCCTACTGTCACATCCCTCCCACAGGTGTTCCCCAAAGAATCTACCTAAAGTGATTAACTCTCAAAGTTCAACTATTGTCTTTATAGGAACTACTGTCTTTATGGGAATTATTACAAAAGCTTTGGCCTTTGTCCTGACTTTCAGCCAGTCCCTCTCCACTAGAAATTTTCAGCAATTACCCCAACATCATCTCAAGCTACTATGTGAATAAGATAGCTTCAATGTACCTTCCAACCATATATACTATGATTGCACCTAAACTTCGCTCCAAACTGGCTCACCTTTCTGCCCACCTTCCTCTGCCAGTGGCAGTGGTGTTCCCTCAGAGCAGTCCACGGGTCACCTTCAGGGTCAACTCTCAGTCTTCCCTCACTCATCACGTCCCACAGAATGAATGAGACACAAGGATGACTGCCTTGACACCTTTATATCCTTCATAAGGTTGCTGCTATGCGTAAAGCAGGCACACAAAAAAGAGGTAAACTAAACCGTATTTTTTAACCGTAATTCCTAAATCTAAGCCCCCCTCTCCATCTCAACAGCCACAAAACTTTATTTAATCCTACGTTACACTCCCCAAAATTATTCAAAGAGCCTCTAGTCTGGTCTTCTTTTCACCAATCTTTCCCCATTTCAGTCCATCCTCCACACAGCTACCAGTTTTCTTTCTAAAAGCAATGTCACTCTCCTGTTCGAAAACCTTTAACGTCTCTCCATTACTCAAAGTTCAAACTTTTTGACAACCACAACCCTTCATGATCGGGTCCAAATTATCCCTCCAACCATATTTCACCACTCTGTCGTGTATCTGAACATGCCTTCATGTCAGCAAACAGAGGCTGTCTCCTTTGCCTGGAGTACTACTATCCATCCCTTCCTCCCTATTCCCTACTCCCCAATCTAAGTAACTTCTACCCTTACCCACCGTTTCTTCTGTGCTCCCACTGAGCTAACACTTGTCATCCGTATCATAATTATGTACAACAGTTGAACATTCTATTAAAGGGTTCTCCTTAAGGTGGAACTCTGCCTCACTCAACAGGGCCCGGCAGATTGTTCACAGGTGGCACTAATTGTCTGCTGAACAAAAGAGCTTACAAATCCAAAATAATAAAATCTTTCAAAGTTTTTATTACTTCTGGGAGGCTGTACAATTATTTCAGCAATGCAATCACTGTGCAAAATATTTCTGGAAACTCTTCTGCCATTTGGAATTGCCTTGTGAGCTTGTTTACTCTCCAGAAGAGAAAATCAGTCCCCTTACTTTATACTCATGAAACATTTTCACCCAAAAATAGTAGAGCCAAGTTTGAGTACTGTCATCCTCCACCCACCACACTTCATCACATGGGTTTGTTCCAAATAAGTTCTGGCCCTTTCAAACAAAAAAATATTCCTTCAAAGGATAAAAACTTGCCATCACTAACACGATGCCACAGGCCCTTGAGGCAAATTCAAATGGAAACACAAGAAGTTTTGCCAATGGTAGCACCCATGGAATAAGTGTAGCATCCCAAAAGGCTCCCATTTGACGGTCAAAGGACTTACGTGTGTATGTTTAGGCACAGGTTTTATTTTTCAAAGAATATTTCATTTTGCCCTGCTGCATATTTGTTACATGAAATTTAAAAATGTGTCTCAGTTTCTCCAAATTGTAAAAAAGGGACTAAGTCTTCCAGTTGCTCCCATGAATACCAAGATCACTGAAAACGAAGTTTAAGGACTAATGAATCAATTTCCAAAAATGTAAGATTCTGCTTTCAGTACTTCATTAGAATATTCTTGAGGCAGAACCACCCTACCCATTAAAGCAGCACCACCCTTCTCGGAGAAAAGGGTTCCATCGTTTAAAATACTGATGCCATAAATACAACAAAGGGACAGGTCCCTACTTTGCTTAATTCAACATGTATTGAGCACCTGCCGGGTGCTCTTCCCCAGTCCAGGTGATCCAAGAAACAGAGAGATAAAAGGACACAGCCCTAGCACCCAAGCTTTCAAACTCATTTTCAGACAACATCTTGCCAAAGCACTGAACCCATTCATAACCACCCATCTCTGGTGAAGCAGTTTACACGCATGACTCTATTTACACTCCTGACTTGACTGGGGGCTGATAAATCTCCTTATCCTCATATCATCCCTGTGGGAAAGGAGAAAACTTGATCCTTCCCATTGCTGGGCTGGGAAAATTGAGGAAGCAGCCGTGGAGGGATGGTCCTCACCTTTCCCCGTCCCCTCCCGACCAGCACCAGAGGCGGAAACCAGGATTTCTGACATCCCAGTCCAAGCCCGCTAGTTCAGTGAGAAGGAAGAATCAAACTCCTGCTCCTTCCCGCAGAAACGAACACGGACCCAGACACCGCCCGGCCCCATCTCCTGAGAGCTGCAGGTGAAGGCACGGTAATGGTGGACAGAAGAGGCGGAGGAGAGAGAAGGGGCGCGCTCACGTTCCCCACTCCGCCGTCCCGCTGTGTCCCGACAAGTCGCTACCAAGGCAACCCGAGGCCTTAGGGCCGGGGACCCCCTACTCCCCGCATACGACGGGTACCTTCGAATACTCCTGAGCCAGCTTCTGGTATTTCCCCTGCAACTCTGCCGAGGCCATGGCCTCCCCCGCCCCGACCAGGCCAGGATGCCCAGGCCGCTCAGCCCCGCCCCCTCGCCCCCAACCCCAGACACGCTGCCTGGTACGGTTCCGCCAGAGCCTGCCCGCTCTGCCACCACCGCCGCACCTCCTCCTCCACTTCCGGGTTCGCCCGGTGAGAGGAAGGCGGAGTGGGGCCGGGGGCGGAGCGACCACCGGGGGCGGGGCAACGTCTTGACATCACGGCCCCCACCCTTCCGCGCCCGAGCACGTGCGCGCGCAGGCTCCCCGGCGCTCCTGGGCTCTGCCTCTGGGACTGGGGGGCGCCATCTTGACGCATGGTCCAAGATGGCGGACTAGAACAGGGAAGGAGAGAATGAAAAGGGGAAGAGAATGATGAGAGCCCACAGAATGGGCGGGGCACGGTGGAGCGGGGCGGTGGTTGTGAAGAACCGAGGACCGGAAGAAGAAACATCCTAAGCGCATCAAGAATTCTGGCCGGACACACCGCCCTCCCCCGCTGGTTCCCATGGCAACCGTCTGGCGTTTGATGTTACGTCTTTCAGAAGGTGCACTGAGAGAAAGACCTCTATATTCTGCTACCTCGTTTTCCGGATATGGTAGCCCCGGACATGACCTGCATTGTAAACTCTCAGACCTCCCCCAAATTTATAACGCTCGCTGCTGCCACCCTCCCCTGCTCCAGACCAGACAAACCTCCATTGTCTTATATTTTGACACTGAGATGTCTTTGTGTCCATTCTCTACCCACTCCATTCGCCCACCCCTGCCACCATACGGGGACTACATCAGAGCCTTTTCTCAGTGGACTGGGAAACAAACCTTTAGGAAATTTCAGGGAATGACCCCTGTCGCTCAGGCAGAGAGAGTAGACGTTAAGGACAAATAACTGGACGATTGAAGCAAAAAATAGTCTGCCTGAAACATTTCATGCCGCTTCATTCATTAAATATGTTTTGAGGACGTATTATATGTTAGCTATTCTAAGCATTGCATTTATTGCAACATTGAAATGTTCATAGAAGAATGTATAAATAAATTCAGAATATATGTTTGCCATAAATTACAACACAGCAGTTTAAAACTCATAACCTAGATCTGTATATATCTGCATATGTCTGTATATATCAACATGACAAAACTCTGTTAAATGTAAAAAGCAAATTGCAGTATATACTACAGCATGAAAAGATACATTTAAAAAATATGAAGCAACATTTGTACTGCTCATGGACACATGAACAGGTACTAAAAATAGAGAAACAAGAACTGGAAGGATACACATCAAATTCTGGGTTGTGATTGCCTCTAGTGAGAAAGAAAAAGGGGGAATGAAAAAGAACAAAGGAGCATAAACTTCATTTTCATTTAATTTTTTTCAAGTAAATGTGACAGGATGTTAACATTGATTATCCAGGTAATAGGGACAGGGATGTTAGTTATTTTGGCATTTTAGAATACTTGAAATTTTCCATGATTAAAAAAACTATTCTGGTTTCTTGTTTGACTATGAGTAAGCCTGGGATTTTATAGTGAAAGCCTGAGCCCATATGCACTTTTCAGCCATTATAATGTGTAAAAGGATTACAGACTTTTAAAAATGTTAATTATATTTTTCAATTTGCTAATAGCCAAGTCCTGCTGTCCAGCAAACTTGCGGAATTTTTAAAAATTATTATTATTAGTTATCCATGGCACCACCAAGCGGCAGAATTAAATATTGTAAGTGTATTTCTGTGGTTTGTAAGGTAATGGAATTTTCAATTATTTAAAAATAAAATGCCATTTCAGAACTAACATTCCAAAGAAAGAATGTGCAACTTTGGCTATAGAGCCTGTGTAAGTTTATTTTACTGAACTGAGAAATTTATGTTTCCACTGCTTAATCTGGTTGTTCTGTCAGATGCATTGTTTCCAGATCTCAACTAATAAATCTGAATATATTAAAGTTAGGAATCTATAGACTGAGAACCGTGTGGAACTTCCTATGGTTGTACAGATAATGACCAGTTATGACATTGCGTTACTTAGATGTTATTGTCAGTCTCTGAGTGAACATCATTTCCTGGTGCGGTAGAGTCATATGTTCTCTATCTTTATGTACAACTGAAAGTCAAGCACTTCTTTCAAGCTTCGAAGCTCTGTCCTTTGAAATCATACATTCTCCTTCATAATAACCTTTTATGTGCAGCAGCTATTACAGTGACATTGGGAGACCAACTAGCCCCACCAATACCTCCCCATACAGTCATTAAGATAACTAAGTAAAGATTTTCTCTGGCCTGGTTTCACATCCCTATGGCTGGTCACCACACTTGATTATTGCGATAATGGACAACGAAGAGTGCTTATATGGGTGGATATAAGGAAAGGATTAAAGAAGGCAACTTATAGGCCTTTTATTATGACATATTGTCTTTGTTATTTATTTTTTTAATCCAGTGGGAAAATATATGTCACTCTACAATGAAATTAAAAGAAGGTAGGGAAGGAATAAAAGAAAGAAAAGAACTTCCCTCCGCATGAGTTTTTCCTGAGCAGTTAGCTCCAAAGTTTACATTTTTGTAACGAGTACTCAGTGAGACAAAATCTGAAGACTTGCAACTTTAAGGAGCTCTACAAAAAATGGGAATTCTGGGCTTGAAATTTTGTAACTTTTTCCTTTGGCCATGCCTTAATGCTTTGCCTATCTCAGTCACAGCAAGACAGATGAATGACAGAATAAGCCCAGAGCCCTGACATACCTTATCCAAAATCACATGAAAGACACTGGCAGAAGCAAAACTAGAACCCAGCTCCTTCGCCTCCGCTGCAGGCTGTATTTTCTCTGTTAGGTTTAGTGCCCACATGTGGTAAACCCTTTACTATTTAGTTTAAACAATAAGGTGAATGAGTCCTAGATTAGGGGTAAGGATGCCAAAGGGTATGTTACGTTCCTTGGTATTTATTTGGACTTGTACCTTCATGAAATAGATACCTTTAGAGCTGTTTAAAGGGAAGGGGGTGGGGCTGGTCTAAGTATACAGGGGTCTCTCTCATAACCCAAGGGAAAGGTCCAGGAGGTGGGTGGGGTGCAGGTGAGAAGCAGAAACATTTTACTGCTCACGCCTCATTTCCGACCCCTGCTCTCCTCTGTGTTTTCACTTCATAGTTGTTTTTTCCCTTCTGGTTTTCTCTGCTGCCCAGTCTTACAGGAGGAAATGGTCACATCCAACATACAGATTTATATAATTAATCTATTAGATTTTTTTAAGTTTATAACTGTATTCTACATGTATTTATGTAGCCTTTCATTTTTAGAAAGAAGACTGTTATTCACTATTTTCTTCCCAAGCCAATCCATTAGCAGGACCCGAATCTGTCCACTATTTTCCACCTCCATTGCTACCATCTCTTGTCTGGATGCCTCAAAAAACCTCCCACTGGCCTCGCAGCTTCCATCCTTGCCCAACTGCAATCTTTCCTCCACAGAGCACCCAGTGTGATCTTCTGAAGCATAACACTTATTAATTGAAACCTTCTAGAACCCACAGAGCACTTAGAACAAAGTCCATATTCCTTACCATGTTAATAAGCCTTTACATAGTCTGGTCCCTGTGACCTCCCCACTTCATGTTCCAAAAGGGTGATAGCAAAGCCTCAAGTCTTCTTGAGGTCTAGGCTCTAGAATTTGTACATCACTGCTGCCATATTATACTGATCAAAGCAAATCACACAGCCAGACCAGATTGATGGGAGTAGAGAAATACACACTGCCTCTTGATACAAGGGGCACGAAGATCAATTGTAAAGGCTATGAACACAGAGAAGCCTGACTCACTGGGGTACATTACTAGAACAATCTACCACCCTTCACCTCCTACACTACCCTTCCTTCTGTTCCTCAGTCTTCAGAAACTTTGTACCTGTTTTTCTCCAGCGGCGCTCCAGAATTTCTCTGCAGGAGGAATTTAGGAGGTTAGATCTAGTTGGAAGAGGGAACTGGGTAGGAGACATTTAGAGCTGAGTTTGAATAGTGAACTCACTGAACTTATTTAAGATGTTTCGAGGGAGCTAAACCCCAGACACCACCAGCCTTTCCTTGGTGCTACTACGCATTATACTTGGCCTGGCCTTTCCTGGATCTGGGTATGATTGCATCCTCATCATTCAGGTCTTAGCCCACCCATCGCCACTTGAGAGAGACATTCCCCGAGCATCTGCTTAAATACTTCCCTTTCCCATCTCTCTGTGCTCTATTGTTTTATTTTCACCATAAAACTTGTTGCCACTTGAAATCACCTGAGGCAAATCAGCAGCTTTTGTGAAACCCTCCGTGTATCTCATCTTCTAGGACTCTAAGCAACTTCTCCAGAAGGGCTCTGGGGGCCCTGCCTGTGCAGAGCCACCTGCAGACCTAACATTCTAGGTTAGACAGAAAAATGGCCTCTCAAAGATATCCACGTTCTAGTCTCTGGCACCTATGTTCAGGTACATACAATTAAGGTTGCACATGGAATGAAGGTTGCTAATCAGCTTTCCAAAGAGAGAACCAAAGAGATGGCAGCGTGAAAAGGAATCAGCCCAACGTTGCTGGCTTTGAGGATAGAGGAAGGAGGCCACAAGTCAAGGAATGCAGGTGGCCTCTAGAAGCTGGTGAAAGAAAGAAAACGAATTCTCCCCTAGAACCTCCAAAAGGAACACAGCCCTGCCAAGAGACTGATTTTAGCTCAGTGAGACCCCTTTCTGACTTCTAACCTCCAAAACTGTGAGATGACAAATTTGCATTATTTTAAACCACTAAGTTTGGAGTAATTTGCTACACCAGTAACGGGAAAGTAAATAACTCCTATAGCTGAGGTAACTCATAGTGCTACACCCAGCTCCTTTCTTCTACTGTGACCTGAGGTCATTGATCATCCATGGCTCAGAGTCATCCCAGCCATATTATTCCCAGTCCCCTGCCACATACTGTATATTACCATGGCTACACTGCAATATTGTGACAGGTAAAACAGTGGTGCATGGGAGCAGGTTCATACTGGCTTGAGAGAGCCAATTGTTAAATTTTCAGGAGTTGTGCAAGTTAGTCATTAAACGCAGCCATCATTAAAGATTAAATTATATGAACGTTAAATAAGTTTTATTACAAAGATATATATTCAAACCTCATCACTTCCTTATTTTATAATATTTACTATATTTAACTCTGATCTAACTCTGATCTATATTTAACTCTGATCTACTCTAAGCTCTTGAAATTACTTTTATTGTATCTATATGATACTATACAGCGGTGTGCTATGCATATCTTTGCAACTCTGCGTTCAGTGACATCATGTTGGTAACTTGAAACTGGCCATCATGGGAGGATTTACACCATGGAAATAGGCAAATGCTACAAATCTGGGCTCCCTCCACCCCAGAGCCAATCACACATTTGCCACCTGTGTATAGGACATTTGATACCTGACTTTGGAGTGTTACCTACAACTTCAGGGTGCTCTTTGTATTTTCCATAACAAAGGCCATGAACATCTGTGAAAGGCAAAACCCAGGAACTACTGAGGCAAAATTCATCTGCTAGGCCCCTGAGGTCTCACAGAGTCTGGGTCTAATTCATCTTTATTTTCCTAATGCAGTCAGTGCTCAAGAAATGACAACTGAATAGAGAGAAGAATCCATAGTTTCTTCAAGGTGAAAAGTGACACCTAACTTGAACAAGGCCCTTTCGATCACAGAATGACTAGCACTCTTATTTTCTCTATAATTAATGAGTTATCATTATTACGTAATTAATTTAAATCAATAGGAAATGTTTCATAAATGTTAGTAGCTGCTATCATTACAATTATTACTTTTAGCCCACAATTTATCCAAGTCCATTAACATACCAATGTTCTTCTATATTAGGTATCTTTTTTCTTAAAACCTGGTGAGCAAATTCTTATATTTACCTTTTGAATAATACTTGATTATGAGAGCTTTTCTTGTCTTAGCCTTTTAAAAAGTTTCTAACAATCAGAGCTGGGAAAACTGGACAGCTACATGTAAAATAAAATTAGAACATTCTCTCATTTACTAAATACAAAAGTAAACTCAAAACGGTTTAAAGACCTAAATGTAAGACATGACACCATAAAACTCCCAGAAGTAAACATAAGCAAAACACTCTGACATAAATCATAGCAATATTTTCTTAGGTCAGTATATATATGTGTATATATACATGATAGACTGTTGCTCAGCCATGAAATACTGCCATTTGCAGCAATGTGGATGGACCTAGAGAATATTATGCCTAGGGCTAAGTCAGACAGAGAAAGACAAATACTATATGATATCACTCATATGTGAAATCTAAAAACTAATACAAATAAATGCATATACAAAGTAGAAACAGAGTCACAGACATAGAAAACAAATTTGTGGTTACCAAAAGGGAGAGGGAAAGAGAGAGGGACAAATTAGGGGTATAGGATTAACAGATACAAACTACTATATGTAAAATAGATAAGTAACACGGATTTACTATATAGCACAGGGAATTATACCCAATATCTTATAATAGCCTATAATAAAATATAATCGGCAAAAAACTGAATTACTATGCTGTACACCTGAAACTAACTCAATATTGTAAATCAACTATATGTCGATGAAAAAAGTTTCTAACAATCAATAAGCCCAATTAAAATTTTTCACTAGCAAATTAAAGGCAATTATTTTTCTTGCCTTTCCTATATGACAATGAGAGAAAGTTGGTAAAAGAAGTTTCTTCTTTATAGAACAATTTCATATAATAAATATGGAGGGATAATAGAATTTTTAAAAATAAATTTATTTCTTTATTTTTATTTATTTTTGGCTGTGTTGGGTCTTCATTGCTGCGCACGGGCTTTCTCTAGTTGCGGCGAGCGGGGGTTACTCTTCGTTGCAGTGCGCGGGCTTCTCATTGAGGTGGCTTCTGTTGTTGCAGAGCACGGGCTCTAGGCGCACGGGCTTCAGTATTTGTGGCACACGGGCTGCAGCAGCTGTGGCTCGCGGGCTCTAGAGCACAGGCTCAGTAGTTCTGGTGCACTGGCTTAGTTGCTCCGAGGCATGTGGGATCTTCCCGGACCAGGGATCGAACCTGTGTCCCCTGCGTTGGCAGGTGGATTCCCAACCACTGTGCCACCAGAGAAGTCCCTAGAATTTAAAAAAATCACCATTTTGCAATTCCTAACAAGACTCAAGGCAAAGATCACTTGAAACCACTGGATGAAGAGTTGATGGGGAAGTTTACACTGAGGGGATCCGGTCACAACCACCTGGAGCTACTGCATGGTGTCTTAATTAAGAGTGGGGCAACCAGGCCACTTATGGACTTTCCGATGCAGTATAGGATGACCTATACAGCACCACTTGCCAAAGTATTTAAACTGAATATCATATGGATTTTAGACCAAACTTCTAGTTTATAAGAAACCCGGGAGTTAGAGGGAGAAGTTAAGCAACACTACAGAGGAGCTGATGGACATATGCAGAGTGTAGGACTATTGGAACATAAGAAAAGGAAGAGCAGGGGTGCTTCTGAGAAGAGACTTGGGGTTTTCTTACAAAGTTAAACATACACATTCGCTGTGACTAGTTATTTCACTCCAGGGTATTTACCCAAGAGAAGTGAAAACATACGTCCACAAAAAGAGTTATACAAAAGTATTCACAGCAGCTTTTTTCTTAGTAGCCCAAATTGGAAACAATTTAGATGTCTAGTAACAGGAGTGTGCCTAAGCAAATTGTGGTTCGCGCATGTTATGGACTACAACTTACGATAAAGGGAACATGCAACAACGTGGATGAACTTCAGAAACATTATGCTGAGTGCAAGAAGCTGTACACAAAAAAAGTACATACCATACATTTCCATCTTATATGAAATTCTGGAACAGGCAGGGCTTATTCACAATGAAAGAAATCAGAGCAGTGGTTGGGGATGAGGGGAGAGTTTACTGTGAAGGCACAGGAGGAAACTTTCTGAGGTGATAGAACTGTTCTCTTTCTTACAAGGTCCTACTGTATAGCACAGGGAACTATATTCAATGTCTTATAATAACCTATAATGGAAAAGAATCCAAAAAAGAATAGATATGTGTACATGTGTATAACTGAATCACTTTGCTGTACACTTGAAACAACATTGTAAATCAACTATACTTCAATTTAAAAAACTATCTCGATAAGGATATGGGTTACCAGGTGTATACATTTATCAAAACTCACCGAACTGTATGCTTAATACCTGTGCATTTCACTATATATAAGGATAAGTCAATTAAGAGGGAAGGAGGCAGGAGGAGAGAGAGAGAAAGCAAACAACTGCAAAACAAGTTTTATATTCAAGGAAACTTGAATGTAGACTGCTTGTATGGGCATTTAGATGACTCCAAGGGATTTTTAGGTGTAATTATGGTGTATGGTTAGGTAAGAAAATGCCCAGTTTTTAGAAACGCATACTTCAGTATTCAGGATAAAGTGACATGATGTCTGGATTATAATATTTAAGGGGAAAAAAAGGCAACTGAAAAGTGAATGGGATACATAAAGCAAGAGTGACAAAATCTTGATAATTCCAGAACCTGTGTGGTGAGTATATGGAAATATTGTTCTCTTCTCCCTATTTTTGTGTATATTTGAAAACTTTCGTAATAAAAAAATTGAACTGTCCTAGGTAAACAAATATAATACCCACAGTGTAAAAGCAGAAAATATATGGAAACTCTCAAAGTTATGTTTTCTTTCATTATCAGACCAAGGATCAATTTTCCCCTTTTTTCTGCCTTGGCGGGATTTTTCACTGTTGATTAAAATTCACACATTCCAAGATCATAGTTACGAATGGATTATAATAATCACTTTTATTTCATATTTCCATCAACAGTTATTGAGAAATAACCATTAATACGCCCCGCTGAGAATGTTCCAAAAGCATCCCCTAACGCCCGATTACTCTCCCCAGAGAAGGCGTCACTGGCTCCGCAGAGTGGTTCTTTCTGCCTGGTACAATCTCTTGTTGCCAGCAGGGGGCGCGCACTCACCGAATTTGTTTAGGAAAGATAAAAATCAGACGACAGTCCGACTGGCTGATTATGAGTCTTTCAGTGCGCCTGTGAACAGTGTTTGTAATTGTTTAGGCACGTCCCTAGTGACCTCATCCCACTACACCTGAGTCTTTTTGGGGAAACAATTAGCCTGTTTGAACAGAACTGGCAAGGCAAATTAGTAACTGGAAAATTAGTCATTTTACAGGATGTGATGGGACGTCCTGTATTCCCTTGCGGCTTAGAGTTAGGGTGTGGACCCTTCTTCACCTGGCGGCTGGGAAAGGAGACAAGTCACGCCTCTCCTCAGGGCGCAGCCCTTCCTTTGTCCTGGGTAGGCTGGGCGGGCAGAGCAGGAAGGAAGCGGGCCTTGGTGGACAGGGCTTCCCTGGGACAGATGAGGGGTCCCTCTGGCTCGCAGCCTCCTGAGCCATGAGAGGCGGCCTTCGGAAGCCTCTGGGCTGGAGAAGACGCCGAAGAGGTCGTGCCATCTGCTCTGCCAACCCTGGGAGGGGATTCCCCAGCACATCCTGGGCCCTCTTCCGGGCCAAATTCCTGCTCCGTGAGCAAGGCTGCAGAAGACACGGGGCTTGAGGCAGAGGATGAGAAAAGGAGGACTCGCTGTCTCTCAGCTGCAGGCTTTCCCAGCAGAGCCATCACTAGAGGGGGCCCCGGGTGAGAATAGGACTCCACCAGAGAACTACATTCTGGCCACCATTCATTTACACCTTCATGCGTTCATTGAACAGATATCAGTTGGGGGGCAGGGCGGTGCCAGGCCCTGGGATAGGTGGTGGAAGCACCTTCAAGAGCCCACAAACAGCCGTCTGTCGGGGGAGGCAGATCATAACATCATACTGATACAGCAAAAGCACTTCAGCAGCTACAGGTACAAAGAGGCTCTGCGCTAACACAGAGGAAAAGAATCTGGACCTTTTGTGAATGGAAAGGAGGAAAGTACCGAGGTTAGGGAGGATTTACAGAGGAGGTGGGCATTTGGAGATTCAGTCGGCCCGTCAGCCAATAAATGCTTACTGAGTGCCCTGTGTATTGGGCACAGTTCCAGACACCGGGACGCATTAGGAAAGAAACAGTCCCAAATCCCTACCCCCTGTGGAGGTGGTGCTGTGGTGGGGGACACAGAGCATGAATAATAAATACAACCAATACCTACAGGCTAGAACACTTTCAGGACAGCTGGGGAGGGGGTAGAGTTTATGGTCAGGTGGTCAGGTGAGCCTCACTGAGAAGGTGAGACTTGAGCAAGGACTTCCAGGAAGAGCAGGGATAAGCAGACCCCCTGGGTGCAGGTATCTGGAGGGAGTGTTCCAGGCACAGGGAGCAGGCAGGGCTGGTCCCCGAAGTGAGAATGTGCTGGTGCATTCGAGGAAAGGCAGGAGGCCCATGTGGCTGGAGTAAAGGGGAGGGAATTGGAGAAGCAGTCATTTACAGGGGGCCTTGCAGGCAGTTGTAACAACTCTGGCTTTTACTCTGAGAGAAGTGGGTCACCTTCGGAGCAGTGGTGTGCTGGTAAATAGTCTCAAAAAAAAGAAGCCCTGTTTTTTTAACATCTGCCTATTTCTGTGGTGTAAATACTCCCACCACAGCTTATTCTAAGCTACCAACGTGACACCACTGACACAGTAGGGGAGATGTGTGGGCGTGGTGTCTCACCAGCTGCGACGAGCCCCTCCAGCCCACCATTGCTTTGGAGGGTTTTGAGCAGAGGTGCGACGTGATCTGACTGGTGTCTTAAGAAGGCCACTCTGGCTGCTGTGTTGAGAGCACCCATGGGTGGGGGGGAGGGCAAGGGCCAAAGCAGGGGCCACTTTGGAAGCTAGTGCCGAGATCAAGGTGAGAGAGGATTGTCTCGGAGGTCAGCAGCAGCGGAGACAGTGAGTCCTAGACAGATTCTTCTGGGTGTATTCTGAAGGAGGCATATTGAAATCCACCTGGTTTCTTGGCAGACTGGATGTGGGGTGTGAGAGAAAGACAGCAATACAGGATGGCCCTGCGGTTTAATGGAAAGCTTGGAGGGGAATGAGCAGAAAGGCATTCCAGGCACAGGGAACAGCATGTGAGAGCCATGTTGTAAGCACACATTGTATTTGGGAAAAAGAAACAAGGAGGGGGTGTGGCTAGTGAGCCCGTTACATGGGCAGAGGCTGCAGACGGGGCTAGAGAAGAGAGTGCACCCCAGAGAGAGCCAGGACTCTGGCTGTAGCCAGGGGACAGCCACTAACAGGGTTTTAGCAGAGAAATATGTGCTTAAGTTCATAAGAAGAAGGAATAACTGGAGAAGCTGGAGGCAGTGAGACCAGTTAGGAAACTGCAGCATTGATCGTTCCAGGAGAGGGAGCGGGAATCTCACCCAGACAGTGGTGATGAGGCTGGAGAGAAGAGAAAGAGAAGGAAGAGTCTGATGGCCTGGCACTGGTTCCAAGGCCAACCTTGCACATGGACCACGGAGCACAGTGGGCACTCCGTACCTGTTTGTTCAATAAATTAACTAATCAGCTGATTGATGTGAGTCTTGTCTTTATAAACTTCCTCCCATCCCTGCACTTATCTCCCAAATGAAAATGTCTTTTCCAGTGGACAAATAAATTTATTATATTAGAAATATAGTTTAAATGCACATGCCCCTGTGAGGGAGCTGGAAAGTTCTCACTGTCAATCCAGGGGGTGGCTGCATGGGGGTTCCTCAGGCTGTACAAAGCAGGCATCCACACTCACTGGATGTGTGTACATGCATACTGGCTTGGCCATGATTCACTCTACCACGTAAATGACAGAACACAGAGCCCTTCCTTAGACCTAGCCCTCGTTTCCAGGAAGGAAAAGAAGCCAGGAGTATTGGGCGAGGACAGAAGGTAGAGAGGGGGGAAAGAAGGTGTAGACAGAGCATAAGAGACTATAACATTTGCCCGTTTGTTTGCTCTTGAAAATTCACGTGGCCAGGTTTATCTGTAAATCCACATCTTTCGCCTGATGTCACACTTTAGTTAAGGTAATGTGATGGGAAGAGAAAGGACAGGTCAGTACTTGGTGGCTGACACAACAACACAAGACACACAGGGCCCAAATTTGCCCCTTAGCAAGGCTGTGTGGGACCATCCCAAGACACCATTTTTTATAGCACTGTAAAAGCTCCATCATCAGGCCCCTGGTCCATCTATCTGGGAGGAAGCTGACTTTTTCCGTCCTTCAAATCTCTTCCCACCCCACAAATAGCTTCTCTTCTCCTCCATGCCCAGGATGCACATGTATCTCTCCCACAAGGCCTTTCTGCACAGCACGTGCAGCCACAGACCCATAGACTGTTCCAGACAGATTATGAAGCCCAAACCCCACCTGCTCCACAGAAGCAGTTATTACTTCCTCAAGTGCAGTCGTGGATTGTTTTTCATTCTTATAGGGTTTGTTTTCTCAGTTAGCCTGCAAGTGTGAGTTCAGAGGCTGACCTAGCCGGGGCTGGACTCCCACAGGCTCTCAAGGATATTTACTGTTCTCAGATAATGACCCACACCCCAAAAAGGAAACGATAGATGGCCACCTTTCGTGCTCAGACTGTGAGGGGTGTATCCATTCATATCCACCAGATTTGGATTCTTTCTAAAAGGACCAGAAGAGTTTGTGTGTGTGTGTGTGTGTGTGTGTGTGTGTGTGCGCGCACACGCGTGCATGCATGCATGTGCCTGATTGTAGGTGTGTGTCCATTTTTGAGAGTATAAACATATTAATAACTATCATTTATTAGATGCCCACTGGGCACCAAGAACTTAATATTCTCATTGAATCCTCACAACAGCCCAGTGAGGAAAATGTTATTATGGAATCTGTGATTAATAAATCCATTACAAGCTATGGGGGAATGACATGAGACTTTCTGATTTATTTTCTCTTTGGAGATGTTTGATGATTTTTACAGCTAGGTCAATTTTTTTCCACTTTACCACTTTTATGGGATTACACTGTCTATAATTCAGACTGTTATGCATGATAACCAAGTTTAATAAGAAAAATAAAAATGCATTTCTGCATTTAAACATTTTTAACAAATGGTAATATTACTCGTGAACAGTTCTAAGTCAGATGATTTTACTAAGAGAAAATACTCACTTAAGTAACTGTTAGATCATGAAAAATAAATCTTGAGCAAAAAGCAAAATAATAATAATGTCTGTTACAAACGGGTATTCGGTGTGCTTTGGTAACTTGTTCTAATTGTTTCCTTAAGAACACAAGTTACTAAGTGCCTCAGTTGCTACACTGATACTCAGAGGAGTAAAGAGACTTGCTCAGGGTCACACAAGCTCAGTCTCTGAACGCCCTTCATCTACCTCTTGCTGGACAGAGAAAGTCATGCAAGAAATACAGGCGTCCCTGCTCTCCATGTGGGCACGAGCTGGGGCCTGGGATCCTTGCAGTTCAGGTTGGAAATCCCCAGGAAACAGTCATCATAAACCAACCCTAAGCCAAGAGCAAAAGAGGGTGACTCTTTCAAAAGAAGGTGCTATTCCAGAGCTCACATTGGGGACATTACTGACTGATCCTCACTTCCTTTCTGAACCTGAACACATTTCAAAACAAAGGGTTTTCTAAGAATGAAGATTCTAAAACGTAGTGGGAAAAGAGCCCCGGACAGTCACGGGGTGGTCATCAGGCAAATACATCACTCACCACGTCCTCAAAAACGATGACACCTTCTCCAGTGTCTGGTTTCTGTTGTCCTGGCAACATGCCATCTCTGAACAGTCCTTCTCCCAGGCACCTCTGAAAGAAGATGGCCAAAGCGCTGGAGCAGGAGATTTGATCGAGATATAGCCCAACCTGAAGTGCAAGTTGGTTGAGATTTATCTGTGGTAAGGGTAAAGATTTTTCACTGCCCTGCAAATATTGTTTATATGTGTTTGTTTTACAACCCTCTCACTCCTATGGGCGTTCAGGGAAGCAGGCACAGCCCCTGGCATAGTTCTACCCACAGAGGAGGCAATCAAGCCACATCTGTGATTGGACTGAATGAAGTGACATGATTTTTAAGGAGGTCATAACATTTTCTTTCCCCTCAATTGTTTTACAGACAAGGAAACAGACACAGAAAGGTTAAATTACTTGCCCAAAGTCACAAAGCAGCTTAATTACTGAGCCCAGTCCCAGAGTTCCTGACCATCATCTGGTCCAGGGAGATCCCACTGGCCTGCAGTTTGCACAGGTTCTCTGTCCCCTTGCTTTGCCTGGGCCAGGCTCCACAGGAGACACTGCCGCTTTGTATCTCCCTCCTTGGCACAAGATGAAATCAGGTGGTCCCCGTTCTTCCTGTTCCACTCGGCCAAGTTTATCCGAACACATTTCCTGTGCACAAAGCCAGCTCACCAATTATCTGCTCCAATTAAGGCGTGTGAGATGTGGTTAATTCAGTCACTCCAGCGGGGTGACCAGGGCGAACTGTGGGCTGGCCGTGCAGGCTGCAAGTCCCCTCGATGCCCCTGGCCGTGCTGCTTCCCCTGGCACTCTCCCTACGCCCAGATGACCTCTGTGGTTTCTTCAAGTCCCCATCCCTTCCTTTCCGAGTCCCTGGAGTTCCAGAACTGTGCCTTGCCCTGGCTCCCCCTCTATCAATAGATAGTTCTGTCCTAATTCTGTGTCCTCTGATAAACTAATGTGTATAGAGTTGTCATGGTAGGTCACAGATTAATACTGATACTTAACTCTCAGAAACAATTAACTCTCAAATGACATTGCATATGAGGCATCTTCTGTATTTATGCCCAAAGCCAGGCTTGCTGCTGATGAATGTAAAAATCATGCCTGTTTTGCTCTGACATACAAACCCCACTCAGCTCTCTATTGCCAGTCCTTTCTGCCTCTTAGCATGAAAGCGAAAAAGGCCGACAAAGGCTGAATGTGTAATAGTCTGATCAATTGGGACAACAGGCACAATGTCAAAACCAATGCATTTCTCCTTCTCTTATGAAACAAATGTTATGACCCTGAGATGCAATGTATAGATAATATAACCTACCCATATATACCTTCTCAAAAATAAGATCAGCATACTGCCTTGACTGGAAAGATTCAGAGGAGAAATAAAAGGGAGGTCATTTGTAATAAAGTAATATGTATTTCAATATGGAAAAGCTTGGGCCCAGCTACCTTAGAAGATAAGGTGAAGGAGACAAATGTAATTATTCATACATTCACCATGAACGGGACAGCTATAAACGTAGATCAATACAATTGTGTCATGTTGCATATAATTAGTGCTGTGAACAAATCCTAGTAAAGGTCCAAAAAACAAAGTACAAGATTTCTTTGTTTCACATGGCAGTTGCATTCCTGGAAAATTAAGTGTGTCTGAAACCATGCAAATTATACATTTTATCTATACGTAAAATATAGTTATGTTTGAGGCACAGGTAATTATAAACGTTGTTGTCATTTTAATTCTGCATGAACATCTATGACAGCACATCCCAGGCTCTTATCTACTAAATACAAGTAGTGTCATTTATTGTGACAGCAAAAAAGTACAACCAGCCCCACCCCTCAAAATTTCCAAATGCCTACTGTGCCCTTCATCCCATAGAAAGTCATCCCCATAGCAATTACAGTTAGCCTCTACTAACAGAGTCAAGTGACAGTCGTTAAACAACATAGGGGTTTGTTTTTCTCTCAGGTAAAATAAATCTGGAAGCAGGCAGGCTTGGGCTGGTTTTTCCAAATCTCCTATCCTTTCTGCTCTAACATGCCTAGTACTGATTTCCATCCTTAATTTCATGGTCACAAGATGGCTGCTGGAGCTCCAGCTACTGTATCTGTGACCTAGGTAACAAGAAGAGAGAAGGGAGGAAGTCATGAAGAACAAAACCACATAGTAGATGAATAGGGCTCCTTTAGGAGTGTTCCTGGAAGTCTCACCCAACAACTCCCTTTATATCTCATTGGCTACCCCTGTCCTCAAAGCAGGCCTAGAAATGTAATTTTTTAATTAGGTACTTTGCTGTCTCTAATAATAATGGGTTCCATAGTGAAGAAGCAGGAGTGAATGGACACTGGGTAGGCATCCAGTCATCTCCACCATATAGCTTCACCCACTGACAACGTCCAGAGAACGTGCCGAAGCCCCGAATGCAGATTCAACATACAAGTGCTAAGGGAGATATGCAATCTTTTGGGTTGCTTGGCTCAGGGTCTCAAGCTTAATGTGGGCTTCAATATTTGTCTGCTATTCCACATAAGGGAGCAGAGTGAAACTTCATCACAGTCATCTAGTCTAACTAGATCCTGTTACTGAACAAATCTGGGTCAGAAGACCCATCTGAGAAGGGGCTCAAAACTCAATATCTGCCTGAGCTTCTAGTGTGAGAACTCAAGATGACAGCAGTTGAGCTTCTCACATTTGGCATTAGCCATTCAAATGTGTGTACACGTGTATGTTTTCCAGACTTTGTGCCAGCCCCTCTAGAATTTTCCTAGGGGGAGTTCTGTTCAGTTTTACAAACATGCATTGCATCTACTGCATGTTTCCTGTTGTGTGCCAGGGATGCAAGATGAAATAAACAAAGGCCGTTCCATGGAAAGCTTACATTCTGGGCATGGGGGCTGGAAGGCAGGGAAAGAAGGAAAGGGAGGGGGTAGCAGAGAGAGTCCACCGCGTGCTGAAGTGGTCAATGCTGTGGAATAGCACGTACTGGGCATCGTGTGCCCGCAACAGCCAGAACAGTGCCATTCCTCGTGGGTGCTCAGTAAAGTTAGCTGTATTCTTGACTTATAATTCTTCTCTGTGATGCCTAGAGAGGAATCTGTTCTCTTCCAAGCTGAGGCTTCCTGGGCTGTGGAGTTACTCATCGTGGCTGAATTGCTTTGTTTTCCATTCCATTTCATTCAGTCAACTATGTCCTAGAAAAAGTTCCCGAAATGTGTTTTAATTTTCAACCTTGCAGAAAGCCTTCTTGGTTGAAGCCACGCCAAAACTCTTGGAACTGGGAAATATCAGAGCTATACAAAGATAATAAAAATAATCTCTGTACTTGGAAATTCCTAATTCTTCCATAGTCTCCCTCCAGAGGGCAAGTTGGCAATTTTCAAAGTTTTAATAAAACATTCATACCCTTTAACAGCAATTCCTCTTCTAAGAACTTATACCAAGAAAATAATGAAGGAGGTACACGAAGATCCAAAAATATGGACATTTGTTAGAGTTTGGTTTATCATCATGAAAGATTGGAAACCACCTAGGTGTGGTTGTTTCCTATGTTTTCTAACCAATAACAGGAGATCAATGAATAAATATAGTACATTCCATACAACAACACATTAGAGCCACTTGAAATGATTCATTTAGCAATTGATTACCTGCTATGTGCTAGGCACTGTTGTAAATAGGATACATTAGTGAATAAAACAGACATTGTGGATCTCATTCTGGTTATGTGCCATAATTGTACTTATTAACATGAAAATATATTTAGCATATATTGCTAAATTAAAAAGGCAGGTTAGAATGTTAGTATTCTTATTAAGAAAAATAATAGCTAACACTTATATGGTATTTATTATGTGCCAAGAATTATGCTATTATATGCCAAACATCAAACATTTAATTTACATAAGAACCCAGTATGATCCAATACTTGTTTAAAAATATTTCTTATATTTGTTACCATTTTGTTGATTAAGATGGGCACAAGTGTGATAACAAAGCAACTGTTTTCCTTCTCCCACATTTACTTCAAACCTACTTTTTGGATTTGTCCTTTTCCTGTGCCTGGATGAAGTCTCAGGCAGGTCTCAAAGCTTTTATGATCCCTTTCAGTCAGTTGGGCGGTCTTAATTCGATAATTCAGTCCAATCTGAACTTTTCCACTTAAAGGGAATCTTCTCCTCCAGGCCAACCTGCTGCGAACTTGGACTCCTGGAAAGCTTAGTAGTGCTGTCTTCCCTCTCATAGCGCCTCATCTTCCCTTCAGCTCCAACCCCATCCAAGGCAGGGCCCTTGGGATGGCAGTGGGGGAAGGGCAGTCTTCCCTGGCAGGCTCATCCAGATCGTTCATTGGCTCCTGCGTGTGTGGTAGATGCACCTTGCAGCCTCTTTCTCTGGCACATGCCTTTGCAGGTTGCTCCCAAAATTCACTGTTAAGGATGCTGTCTCTCTTCCAGGTGGAAGCTTCCAGTTCTCCCCTCCACCCACGGGGTTTCCAGCCATCTCCCTTACACTAACCCTATCCTTTGGGCCCTTTGCCCTCCCACTCAGGTATCCTCTTAAGTGGTCCCCTTTTTATTATTCTTTCCAATTTTGGCTGTGACCCACAACATGCGGGATCTTATTTCCCCCACCAGGGATCGAACCCGCGTCCCCAGCAGTGGAAGCTTGGAGTCTTAACCACTGGACCGCCAGGAAAGTCCCTGTGGTCCCTTTTTTAAATAACTCAGGCTAGATCCCTCCTCGGATCCACATGGCCCTGGCAAAGCTCACACATCTTGGCCTGCCACCATGGCAGTGCAGCCCTTCTCTCTCCTTGCTGTCGTGTAGGTTTAGGTCCAGCCACAGTCTCTCATCTGCAGGCTTTTCTTGATAAAAGGCAGACACCAGTTCCCAAGCTCCAGAAGGACGTGTCTAGCTCTCTGAGTGGGTCTTGGAAGCCCCTCTCGCTTGGTTTTGGATGAGGGGATGTACTTCTCTCCCCGCTGGGAGGTGGGGTGGGACCCAGCCCACCAGCAAGGCCCTCCATGACATTTTCTCTCACTACTCTTCAACCCCTACTTTTTAGGCTGGTGGGGTGATTGCTCAATTCTGGCAGAACCTGTTTCATAATCTCTCAGTCTACCCTTGCCTAGGCATCACAGCACCTTAATTTGAATATTTAGGATGTGGAATTCTTGGGTACCTATTGTATTGTTATCCATCTGTTGGGCTTCAGCCAAAAGTAAGCAGAAAGAGTCCCTTTTTAACATCCTGTTATGTACATATATAGCACATATTTGAATGTTTACTTCAAAATGCTATCAATTCTCTTCGGATCATGGAGTTATTTTCCTCTTTTTTGTTTATCTGTACTTTATCTATACCTACTTTGAACATTGGAAGAAAAATGATTTTTTTCAAAAATTTTATTGGAGTATAGTTGATTTACAACGTTGTATTAATTTCTTCTGTATGGCAAAGTGACTCCGTTTTACATATATATTTTTTTCTTTTTCTTTTTTTAAAAATTATTTATTTATTTAATTTATTTTTGGCTGCGTTGGGTCTTTGTTGCTGTGCTCAGGCATTCTCTAGTTGTGGCGAGCAGGGGCTACTCTTCATTGCGGTGTGCAGACTTCTCATTGTGGTGACTTCTCTTTGTTGCAGAGCACGGGCTTCAGTAGTTGTGGCACACGGGCTCAGTAGTTGTGGCTCGCAGGCTCTAGAGTGCAGGCTCAGTAGTTGTGGCACGTGGGCTTAGTTGCTCTGCAGCATGTGGGATCTTCCCGGACCAGGGCTCAAACCCGTGTCCCCTGCATTGGCAGGCAGATTCTTAACCACTGGCCACCAGGGAAGCCCTTCATATTTTTTTCTATTGTGGCTTGTCACAGGATATTTAATATAGTTCCCTGTGTTGTACAGTAGGACCTTGTTGTTTATCCATCCCATATGTAACAGTTTGCCTCTGCTAACCCCAGACTCCCACTCCTTCCCTCCTCTACCCCCTCTCTCCCTTGTAACCACAAGTCTGGTCTCTATGTCTGTGAGTCTCTTTATATTTTGTAGATATGTTGATTTGTATTGTATTTTAGATTCCACATATAAGTGATATCATATGGTATTTGTCTTTCTCTGACTTCACTTACTATGATAATCTCTAGGTCCATCCATGTTGCTGCAAATGGCATTATTTCATTCTTTTTGATGCTGAGTAATATTCCATTGTATATATATACCACATCTAGAAGAAAAATGATTCTTAAAAGGAAAATATTTTTCCACATGTAAAAAAAACAGAATCTGGACACAGACCTTACACACTTCACAAAAGGGGTCACAGACCTAAATGTAAAGCACAAAACTGTTAACTCCTAGAAAATAACAGGAGAAAATCTAGATGACCTTGGGTGTAGTGATGACTTTTTAGATACAATACCAAAGGCATGATCCATGAAATAATTGATAAACTGGACTTTGTTAAAATTAAATCTTTCTGCCCTGCGAAAGACAAGGGTGAGAGAATGAGAAGACAAGCCATAGACTGGGAGAAAATATTTGCAAAAGACACATCTGATAAAAGACAGTTATCCAAAATATGCAAAGAACTCTTAAAGCTCAACAATAAGAAAACAAACAACCCAATTTAAAAATGGGCCAAAGACTTTAACAGATACTGCACCAAAGAAGATATACAGATGATAAAAAAGAATATGAAAAGATGCTCCACATCATATATCATCAGGAAAATGTAAATTAAAACAAAGATGTACCACTACACTCCTATTAGCATGGACAAAATCCAGAACACTGACAATACCAAATGCTAGTGAGGATATTGAGCTACAGAAACACTCAGTCATTGCTACTGGAAATGTAAAGTGGTACAGCAACTTCAGAAGACAGTTGGCAGCTTCTTACAAAACTAAATGTACTCTTGCCATACAATCCAGCAGTTGAACTCCTTGATATTTACCCAAAGGAGCCGAAAACTTATGTCCACAAAAAACTTCACGCAGATGTTTACAGCAGCTTTATTCATAACTGCCAAAATTTAGAAGCAACCAAGATGTCCTTCAATAGGTAAATGGGTAAATCAACTGTGATACAGCTAGACAGTGGAATATTATTCAGCGCTAAAAAGAAAGGAGTTCTCAACCTATGAAAAGACATGGAGGAAGTTTAAATGCATACTGCTAAGTGTAAGAAGCCAATCTGAAAAGGCTATGTATCCTATGATTCCAACCATAATACATTCTGGAAAAGGCAAAACTATGGAGACAGTAAAAAGATTGGTGGTTGGCAGGGTTTGGTGTTGGAGAAGGGCATTGATAGGCAGAGTGCAGAGGATTTTAAGGGCAGTGAAGAAACTCTCTATGATTCTATAATTATGGAGATATGTCATTATAAATTTGTCCAAACCCATAGAACGTACAACACCAGAAGTAAAGCCCAAGGTAAACCATGGACTTTGGGTGATTATGATGTGTCAATGTAAGTTCATCAACTGTAACAAATGTACCACTCTGGAGGATGTTGATAATGGGGGAGGCTATGCATATGCCAGGGCAGGAGGTATGGGAAATCACTGTCACTTCCTCTCAATTTTGCAGTGAACCTAAAACTGTTCTAAAAACATCGTTTTTAAAAAAGGGAAAATATTCTTCCTGAAAAAAATATGTACACACATTTATTTTCTATTTTCTTCTTGAATCAGCTTTGGTTTTGGGTCTTCCTAGGAATGCATCCATTTCATCTAAGTTATCTAATTTACAGACATGCTGTTGCTCAAGTGTTTCTTTATAATTCCTTTAATTTCTGTAAGATTGGTAGCAATATCCTATTTTATTCCTTATATGAGTAATTTGTGTCTTCTCTCTCTATATATATTTTTTTCTTGGTCAGTCGAGCTAAAATTTGTCTGTTTTCTTGATCTTTTCAAATAACCAACTTTTTATTTCATTACTTTTCTTTATTGGTTTTCTATTTTATTTATTTCCATTTTAATCTTCATTATTTCTTTTCTTCTGCTTCATTTGGATTTAGTTTTCTCTTCTTTTTCTAGTTTCTTAAGGGAGAAGATTAGGTTATTGATTTGACATCTTTCTTCATGTCTAAAATAGGCATTTAGCTATAAATTTTTCTCTTAGTACTGCTGTAGCTGCATCCTGTAAGTTTTGGTACATTGAATTTTTTTTTATGTATTTATTTTCCTACTTTTCTTATAAATTTCACTTTTAAGAGTGTTTAGTTGATCAGACTCAAATTAATGAAGCTGGAGGCTATTCTATATTCAATCCACCCTGTAATGCCCTTTAGACAGTGTTCTACCCGGTTATGATATTTTGGCTGTTCAGTCTCCCCTTGGGATTGGTTTGAACAGTGAATGCTGTTTTACATATCCATTTGCTGCTTTAAATTGCTCTCAGGGCTTCAAAGGCCCTTCTGTTCACTGGTTCACATGGCTATAGCCAGCTACTTCTTCAAAACTTAAAATACAGACAAATCTCCCCTATAACAAGAGCTTTAAAAACTTATTCTTTTATTTTACCCTTTTATTCTTTCAACAAAAATTTATAGAGCACCTGTCATAAGCCAAATATTGAACCAATCCCTAGAGACACAAAAGTCTTAAGACAGTTTTGGGGGCTTCCCTGGTGGTGCAGTGGTTAAGAATCTGCCTGCCGATGCAAGGGACATGGGTTCGAGCCCTGGTCCAGGAAGATCCCTCATGTCACAGAGCAACTAAGCCCGTGTGCCACAACTACTGAGCCTGAGCTCTAGAGCCCGCAAGCCACAACTATGAGCCCATGTGCCATAACTACTGAAGCCTGTGCCTAGAGCCCGTGCTCCGCAACAAGAGAAGCCAGGACAATGAGAAGCCTGCGCACTGCAACAAAGAGTAGTCCCCGCTCACCGCAACTAGAGAAAGCCCGCGCACAGCAATGAAGACCCAACACAGCCAAAAATAAATACATAAATAAATAAATAAATTTATATATATATAAAAAGACGGTTTTGGGTTTATGGCCCTGATGAACCTGTTTACTTCCGAACAAGATCTGACTTTATTTTTTAAACCTCAGTATAGTCCTCAAATATATGAGCACCAACATGTTGAAGACATATTTTTTTTTTTTTGAGGACAGATTTAACAATACTAGATAAGGCATGTAACAAGTCAGTGGAAATGATCTTTGCCCCCTACGTGTTTGCGAGCTAAATTAACTTCACATTGACTTAATTATAGGGAAATCTGGTCACACTTTTAACTAGATTATGAATTGGTTAGTTATTTGAGTCTCAGTTTCCTCAACTGCAAAATGAGTCTTGTACTAGTTAACTTGCAAGCGTCTTACAATTCTAATGGATTATATATAATTCTCCTATTGGAGTCCCCCAAGTGAATACCATTAATTAATTATGCAAAGATATATGTGCATTTACTATGTGCCAGGCACTGAGAGAGAAAACATGGTACCGACTGTCCTCATGAAACTCACTTAATAAGTGTCTGCTAATTGATTTATTATCTGACTAAAATAATAATAATAATAAAGATTTCTGTTCTTTAGACCCACTCACCTGCGGTCAATTAATCTTCAACAAAGGAGGCAAGAATATACAATGGGGAAAAGACAGTCTCTTCAGCAAGTGGTGTTGGGAAAGTTAGACAGTTGCATATGAATCAAAGAAGTTAGAACATACACTCACTGCATACACAAAAATAAATTCCAAATGGCTTAAAAACTTAAATATAAGACATGACACCATAAAATTCCTAGAAGAGAATATAGGCAAAACATTCTCTGACATAAATTATAACAATGTTTTCTTAGATCAGTCTCCCAAGGCAATAGACATAAAAGCAAAAATAAACAAGTGGGACCTAATCAAACTTACAAGCTCTTGCACAGCAGAGGAAACCATAAACAAAACGAAGACAACATGTGGTCTGGGAGAAAATCCTGCCACTATGGACAACAGTATGGAGGTTTCTCAAAAAAATAAAAAGAGAGTTGCCATATGATCCAGCAATCCCACTCCTGGGCATATATCTGGACAGAACTATAATTCGAAAAGATGTATGCACCCCTATGTTCATAGCAGCACTATTTACAATAACCAAGACATGGAAACAACCTAAATGTCCATCGATAGATCAAGAAGATTAGGTATATATATACAATGGAATATTACTCAGCCATAAAAAAGAATGGAATAATGCCATTTGAAGCTACATGGATGGACCTAGAGATTATCATACTAAGTGAAGTAAGATAAAAAGAGAAAGACAAATACCATATGATATCACTTATATGTGGAATCTAAAATACAACACAAATGAACTTAACTATGAAACAAAAACTGACTCACATAGAGAACAGACTTGTGGTTGCCAAGGGTGTGTTGTGGGGAAGAGTTGGAGTGGGAGTTTGGGGTTAGCAGATGCAAACTATTACATATAGGATGGATAAACAACAAGGTCCTATTGCACAGCACAGGGAACTATATTCAATATCCTGTGATAAACCATAATGGAAAAGAATATATTGATATATATGTATAAACAAATCACTTTGCTATATAGCAGAAACTATAACATTGTAAATCACACAACATTGTAAATCAACTATACTTCAATTAAAAAAAACTTTCTCTTCTTAAGGAAATCGTTATACTGTATAACTGGGGGCAGAAAAAAAAGGTAAACAATTAGGGCTCTCAAATTAACAAAAAAACAGTTTCATGAGAGAAATTCTAAAAGAATATGCTTTTTGGGAAACAAACCAAACAGTCTGAGCAAGATGATTCTGGAAATCCAGTTTGGAAACAATATCGCCAGTCCACACCTGGGTCTGTCCAGCCCTGTGCTAAATTCTCTAGCAGAGTCAAGTGCAAAAGAGGAGGGACAATCTTGCAGAACTTTCTGACTGCTTGGAAAACTAAGATATACTTGCAAGGCCCCCTACCTGAGAACTCATACAACAACTTTGTGCAAATTAGGAAAAAGCACTACTCCAGGCAGACAAATTACAAAATGGCATCAGGGCGACAAATCAGTTAAAGACACATTTCTTGAGAATACCTGAACGAGGGTGTGTGCGGACGTATGGAGCATAGGCTGACTTCAGCTCCACTCACCCCCTAACTCTGTGTTGGACACAGACCATACACCTGTGTGACAGCCCAGCTTATGGGGAGCAAGAAAATAATGGGTCTAAAGACACCAAGGAGATAATCATGAGTTAAATCATGACCCTTGTGAAAAAGAGGTTTTAAAAATTTCCAAATTTACCGGTCTTTTCAAACCAAGTAAGGTCCTTAGTCTAAATAGAAAGTTTCCTCTCATGGCCTTTAGAAAGATAGCTTAAAAAAAAAAAGCTGCATTATTCATACTAAGCCATTTGTCTAGAGATTATTGCCATATCAGCAACAAGAAACCCTGACAGTGTGAGGGTTAAATGTTTGAAAATTCTCTTCCACTGAAGGCTGATCTTGTTGCCTAGTGACTGATGCATCGCTTGCTGCTGTCACTCACCTTTTCTCCAGAGAGTTATCCCACAGTCTCATAAGGAAGGTTATGATTGGACAAAGGTGACATCATAGCACAGAGAGGAATGGCATCTCTTTGTCAAGACAGCACCAATAAGATGACTCAAGAGTTGGTGGCCAAGTGTTTTGGTTCCTTTGTTTTTGTTTCTTTAATATAGAGCTAACAAATTTGCTGAAACATTTTCTTCTTTTCTTGCCGAGCCAATTTTGCAGGTGTTAGTAGTAGTGAATTTTTGCCCATAAAAATATTCCTAGACAGCATATGGATTATCTTCCCACCCATTTAATCAACACTATCCTTGCCAAAGCCTTTCCCCCGCCCCGCTCAAGCACTTGGTCAGCACTTGAGAAGCTGAATAGATTACAGGCAGAAAATGACTACCCCAGAGCTCATTATCACACTACTGGTTGCAGAGTGGAATTTCATACAAGGCAGGTTCTTCTGGGTGCTTATCTGAGAAGTACCTAAAGTGGTTCCAAAGCATCAGTTTCAAGGACAGCACTGTAATAAGCCTTCAGCGCACATACATAAGGCATCAAAAAAGTTTTTAAAAAACTAAAGTTGAAAGCACACCTATTTTTAAAATCAAGCAGTTGGAAAAATCTCACGCATTTTAGATAATAAACAAACATAAGCTCTTCGATTACTTTTAAAATTTACATCACACATGTTTGCTCTGCTTTGAAAATCAAGCCTGATAGTCTTTATTTTTTGTTTTGTTTGTTTATTTTTTGCCCTGACTTCAGCTACACATGTACTCTTGAATATTTCAGGCATTGAAGACATTAGCTATGTGATTGGAGTGTCCGTTGCAGGTTCATTATGCCAGTCTGCTATATTAAATCATCTGTTGAATGTGCTCTTTTCTTGGTAAAAATTGGGTATACAGCATAGTCACAGCTGGTATAATTGGATAATTGCTTCCAATTAACGCTCTATTTCGAAAGCTGCAACTCCATATAAAGCTTAGAGTTAAGCTTTAACAAAGGAAACCCCCAAGGGGAAACAGAAGAGAGTGAGAATTCCTTTCTGCAATTCTACTGGAAAGCAATTAGAGAGAGAGAGTACTAATAAATTATATATGGTCCTGCTTTTACCTGCACTGGTAAAGAACCTGTAGTGTGTCAGCTGAAATGTGTAAATACACCACTGCCTCTCCAAAGAGCTGGCTGCAAGTGTTTGAATGTTGCAATTTCTCATTTGAATAATCAACATTTTTCTTAAAGTGAATTCAAGCTGACCATACATTTCCTGGGGAGAATTCATCTAAAAGAAGGGAGAGATAGTATTTACACAGAATCAAGTTACAAGGAAATATTTAGTCTCAGAATTATCATCAAACACTGATTTTCAGGAAAAACCAATTTCATTTGTAATACAATTTCCTTTAAGAATTCAGATTGGTGTGTAAGTGAAAGCAGAAAGTGGGTGGGAGTTCTTTTAAATGGAATCTTAATAGATGTAAGGGGCAAATTCTGCTGCAACATGGTTCTTGCTCATTTGACTAGAAAGATACCAAACATCTTGGTTCTTAAAGTGTTTACTTGGTAACAGTGAATTAGGCTCTTGTAGAACTGACATTGCTATAATTTGATCAAGATTCAGTTTTATATTTACTTTTACTCTACTTATTAAGAGATTTAATGCTGTAAACAAGATCTTAAGGGAATGCTTGAATTACTTAATGAAACCTCTCAGATAGGCTAATTATAAAATTATTCCTCTCTATTCCCTTAATGCCATAAAAAACTTGGGTGGCTTAGATCCAATTATATTTAAAAGTAATAATGATGTATTTTAATAGACTTTGCAGTAATGTAGCCTTATAATAATGAGAAGAGGTAAGATTTTTACCCTATGAAACAACTTGTTAATAAGATACAGTAATATATGTGCCAGTTTAGAGAAACACCACTACTATCTTTTTTTTTTTTTCACCACTACTATCTTAACTTCCTGGATTTACATACATTTCTTGGTTTTGGAGTTATTTTGGCTTGAAGGGTAACTGTAACAGGTGATCATGTAGAGGATGCCCTGTTTTGTCAGAAGGTATTTAATTAAGATTTTGGATTTAAGCTTTGCTATGGACAATCTCTAAATCTCAAGGTGTGGTAGCGACCCTTAGAAAAATATCAATAATTTGATTACATTAGGCGCAGATCTGGGATTCTAAGCTCTTACTGTGGTGGCCACAGAACTCTGCAAGACATGGCCCCTGGTACCTGAATACTTCACAGGCCTCAGCTCCTACCAGTCTTTCCTTTGCTCTGGATGCTCCAGGCAAATAGCCATTCCTCTTGCTAATGCTGTAAAAACATTAAATAGCTGCAGCCTCTACTTTAACCTTCACTGTTCCCTTCCTCTGGGTATTTGTGTATGTTGCTCCCGCACATCATTCTAATCCCTGCTCAGAGCCACCTAGGTAAGAGGTCCTCCCCATCTAAAACAGCAACTGTTAGGCTGCACCCCGCAGGCCTGCAAGCCCTGTACTTGCCTAGTTTCAAGATCGGAGAAAGAGCCTGGAGTCAGCAACAGAGACATCTATGGTTTAATGGATTGGGGAGCTTACACGTCTGAAACAAGGTCCTGGAGCAACGCCCCACCGTGTGCAGCAGACAGTTGGCAGGACATGGCGGCAGTCTCCGCTCTTGGTGGGAGGGGGAGGTTACCAGTTATAGGGGAAATGACATCATGTTTGCTCATTGGTTACTAGGGAAACTAGCAGAGGGGGATGCCCTTCATCACCCCTTTGATAAGTTATCCCAGTGGAGACGGTCTGATCTAAAGTTAGAACAATCACTAGCTGGGCCCAGGGCGAGTATGTAGGAAGACCAGTCATGTGACTAGGATATAGGTGAAGAACACACTGCTTGAGCAGGGGATGTGCAGAGAGCAAGAGAACAGCCATCTTGGGTGGCCTGACCACACAGTAGCTGTCACCTCTCCTCTTCCTCCCGTTTTTCTTCATAGCACTACCATTTCCGGTATTCTGTTTCAAATTTTTATTTTGCCAGTCTCCTCCCACTAGAACGTAAGCTCCATGAGGGCAGAGACTTTCATCTGTTTTGCTCACTGCAGATCCACGAGGGCCTCGGCAAAAATTTGTTGAATAAATGAATAAAACGCCAATCATTCTTCTTGTGCTTGGTTGGTCCTATAAACTAGAGGCAGAAAAGCCGGGTAGTTAAAGCACAAATTTAGGAACCAGGCTTGGGTTTTTTTAACCATCTACTAGATGGTGTAACTATTGGCAATTTAAGCTCCTTGAGTGTGGATTTCTTTGTCTATAAATAACATTTACCTCATTAACCTCAAAGAGTTGATGTGAGGATTAAATGAAATAACAAACAATATCTAAATGCTTGGCTTAGTACTTGCCATGCCTGTCAAGTAGAAAACACTCATTAAGTAGTAGTTATAGCATTCCAGATAATACCCTTCATAGATGACTAAATCAGATTCAGGTAGTTCTTAATTTAATTAAAATTTAAAAACCATTGAACTCCCAGCAACTGATTTTCCACACCCACCCAACCCTCCTCAGAGAATATTTATTTCTCTCTGATCCATCTCATACTTTGTATGGGAGCCATCCGTCTGACTTGAGGTGACTTTATTCAACTCTCAGCTCTGAAAGTAATAGAATCTGTTGAATGTATTTCAGCTTCTCATCTGTTCCTTACTAACGAATTTTTATTAACTCCTTTACTCTGCAGTTCAAATAGGACAACTTATTTTTGGTTTGCTAAAATGAGTTAGGTCAAGGAGCTTTTCTCCCCAATGTCTGTGTGTTTTAGCTCTCACTCCACCCACCCTGCCCACACCTCTATCTTGGACTTCTTACCTCCAGAACTGTGAGAAAATAAATGTATGTTTCTTAAGCCATCCAGTCAGTGGCAGTTTATTGTAGCAAACAGCCCTAATAGACTAGTACACTGGGCTATATAGTAAGTGTATGTTTAACTTTATAAGAAACTGCCAAACTGTTTTTAAAGTGTCTGTGTTACTTTATATTCCCACCAGCAACCATGAGATTTATAATTGCTTCACATTTTTAAATTCACTTGTATTGTCAATCCTTCTAATTTTAGACAGTCTATTGGATGTGTAGTAGTATCTCATTGGGGTTTTAGTATGCGTTTCTCTGATGACTAATGATGTTGAGCAACTTTCTGTGGTCTATCTGCCATTCATATATATTTTGCTATTTTTCTGCTATTCATATATATTTTGGGTTAACAGTCTGTTCAAATCTTTACCTGTTTTTTTTTTTTTTTTTTTTTTTTTTTTTTGTGCGGTACGCGGGCCTCTCACTGTTGTGGCCTCTCCCGTTGTGGAGCACATCCTCCGGACGCGCAGGCTCAGTGGCCACGGCTCACGGGCCTAGCCACTCCGTGGCATGTGGGATCCTCCCGGACCGGGGCACGAACCCATGTCCCCTGCATCGGCAGGCAGACTCCCAACCACTGCGCCACCAGGGAAGCCCTCTTTACCTGTTTTTTACTCGGTTTATGTCTCTTTAATATTGACTTGTAGGAGTATTTTTAATATTCTGAATACAATCCTTTGTCAGATATACATGTGAATATTTTCTCCCAGTATGTTGTTTGCTCTTTCATTTTTTTTTTTTTTTTTTTTTTTGTACGTGGGCCTCTCACTGTTGTGGCCTCAGGCTCCGGACGCGCAGGCTCAGCGGCCATGGCTCATCGGCCCAGCCGCTCCGTGGTATGTGGGATCTTCCCGGACCGGGGCACGAACCCACTCTTTCATTTTCTTAATGGTGTCTTTCAGAGAGCAAGAGTTTTTAATTTTGATGAGGATCAGTTTATAAATTTTTTTCTCTTATGGTTTGTGTTTCGTGTGTTTTATCTAAGAAATCTTTGCTTGCTCTGAAGTCAAAAAGGTTTTCCTCTGTGTTTTCTTCTAAAAGTTTTACAATGTTAGTTTTAACATTTAGGTCAATGACATTGATTTTAAATAAATTTTCATGTATGGTGAGAGATAAGTCAAGACTCATCATTTTCCACATGTATATACGATTGTCCAGCACCATTAAAAAAAAAATTATCCCTAGTTCTTTGAATTAACTTGGCACCTTTGTCAAAAATCAACTGCTCATATATGTGTGGATTTTCTTTCTGGACTATTCTGTTTCATTGAAATATATGTATTAAACCATACTGTGTTTATTAACTTTATAGTGAAATTTGAAATCAGGTAGTATAAGCCATTCAACTCTTGTTTAAAAATGCTATTGGTTATTCTAAGTCATTTGCATTTCCATATAAATTTTAGAATCAGCATGCCAATTTCCTCAAAAGAACCTGCTAGATTTTGATTGGGACTGAATTGAATGTGTAGATAAATTTGGAGAGAATTGACATCTTAACAATATTTAAGTCTTTGGATCCATGAACACAGTGTATCTGTCCATTTATTTAGATGTTCTTAAGTTCTCTCAGCTAGGGTTTATACTTTTCATTGCACAGGTCTTGCACATGTTTTGTTAAATTTTCTCCTTTGTATTTCATTTCTTGCATACTAATGTAAATTGTATTTTAAAATATTTCATCTTCCAGAAGTTTGCTGCTACTATATTGGAGTACAATAGATTTTTATAAATCATTCGACCTAGTATCCTGTGGCCTTGTTAAATTTATTAGTTCTAGTAGCCTTTTGTAGATTTCTTAGGATTTTTTATATACACAATCATGTTGTCTGTAAATAAAGGTGACTTTATTTCTACCTTTCCAAGCTCTATGCCCTTTAGTTATCCCACCCCGCCCCTCCTCCCTCTATTTTATTTTTTGGCCTTACCAAAGTGGTGAGGAGGCCCAGTAAAATATACAAGGAATGAGAGGGGACACCCTTGGCTTATTCATAATTAAAGGGGAAGTGGTCAGCCTCTCACCATTCGATACGATGTTTGCTGTAGATTTTTCAGAGATGCCTTTTATCAGGCAGAAGAATGTCAAGAACTGTGAAGGATGTGAGCCTTTACAGTACTTTCAAGCTAACAAGCTTACCTGCTACAGTTTCATGGATGCTGGCAGAAAACATGAGACTCCTGGGTCAGAGACAAAGAAATTTATTACTTACAGTACAGCAAGCAACATGAGCTTCTCAGTCACTTTGGATTTCAGTTTTCCCATGGGGCTGTGCAGAGCAGCCCAGGTGGATGCTGCTTAGGAAACCCTAATATTTTATAAAGGCTGCAAGCAAATGTGTCTGACCTTTGCCCCAAAGTGAGCCATTCTCTTTATTATGCTGGACCGCTAACAAACTTGTCCTCTACTCTGAAGGTAGACACTATATCCATCTTCCACAGTCATCCACTATAAAAATATCCTTGAAAATATAGTTTTGAAGAAAAGATTGTCAGTGCCTCTGTTTGCAAGACATGGGAAAGTGTGAGACACCCTACTTCACCTCCATTAGGATGTTTTAGGATTACTATTATGAGAGAGAGAGGGAGAAAGGAAGAAAAGAACAAGTGTTGGAGGGGATATGGAAAAATCGGACCATTTGAGCATTGCTGTGGGAATGTAAAAGGGTACAGCTGCTGTAGAAAACAGTATCATGGTTCCACAAAAAAATTGAACACAGAATTATCATATCATCTGGTAATTCTACTTCTAGGTATATACCCATCAAAATTGAAAGTAGGTATTTAAACAGGTCCTTGTGCACCAATGTTCACAGCAGCATTATGCATAAGACCCAACAGGTAGAAACAACTCAAATGTTCATCAACAGATGAACAGGTAAACAAAATATGGTATGCATTATGGTATGTATATACATTGTATGTATATTATATTATATATTATTTATGGTAAGTTTATAGTGATACAAGCCTACCTCAACAAACAAACAAAAAACCTCATATAACCTAAACTTACACCTAAAGGAACTAGAAAAAGAACAAACAAAACCTAAAGTTAGAAGAAAAGAAGTAATAAAGATCATAGCACAAATAAGTGAAATAGAGACTAAAAGACAATAGAAAAGATGAAGAAAACTGAGATCTGGCTCTTTGAAAAGATAAACAAAATAGATAAACTTTTAGCCAGACTTATCAAGAAAAAAAGAGAACAGTCTCAAATAAATAAAATCAGAAATGAAAGGGAACTTACAACTGACACCACAGAAATATAAAGGATCATAAGCGATTACTATGAACAATTATACACCAATAAAATGGACAACCTAGAAGAAATGAACAGATTCCTAGAAATGCGTAACCTCCCAAGACTGAATCTGGAAGAAATAGAAAATATGAACAGACTGATTATCACTAAGGAAAGTGAATCAATAATTTAAACACTCCCAACAAGCAAACGTCCAGGACGTTTCGGATGGCTTCACAGGTGAATTCTACCAAATATTTAAAGGAGTTAACACCTATCCTTGTCAAACTGTTCCAAAAATTGAAGAGAAAGGAATGCTTCCAAACTCATTCTTTGAGGCCAACATCACTCTGATACCAAAACCAGACAAAGGAACTACAAAAAAAGAAAATTACAGGCCAACACAGGAACATAAATTCAAAAATACTCAACAAAGTATTAACAAACTGAACTCAACAATACATTAAAAGGATCCTACACCATGATCAAGTGGGATTTATCCCAGGAATGAAAGGATGGTTCAATATCTCAAATCAATCAATGTGATACACCATATTAACAAATTGAAGAATAAAAATTATATGATCATCTCAATAGATGCAGAAAACTTTTGACAAAATTCAATATCATTTATGATAAAAACTCTCAGTGAAGTGGGTGCAGAAGGAACATAACTGAACATATGACTTTTATTAAGTCATATATGACAAACCTACAGCCAACACTTACAACTACATCAAAAAGAATTAAGTACCTAGGAATAAATCTAACTAAGGAGGTAAAAGACCTGTACTGGGAAACTATGAGACATTGATGAAAGAAATTGAACATAACACAAACAAATATTCCATGCTCATGGACTGGAAGAATTAATATTGCTAAAATGACTGGATTCCCCAGGCAATTTTTCAGATTCTATGCAATTCTATCAAAATACCAATGCATTTTTCTCAGAACTAAAACAAGTACTTTGAACTGAAACACAAAAGACCCTGTATTACCAAAATAATCTTGAGAAAGAACAAATCTGGAAGTATTATGCTATTTGATTTCAAGGTATACTACAAAGTTACAGTAAATAAAACAGTATAGTACTGGCACAAAAACAGACATATACATCAGTGGAAGAGAACAGAGAGCCCAGAAATAAACCCATGCTTATAATATCAATTAATCTATGACAAAGAATCGAGAACACACAATGGGGAAAAGACAGCCTCTTCAATAAATGGTGCTGGGAAAACTGGGCAGCTACACGCAAAAGAATCAAACTGGACTACTTTCTCACACGATATACAAAGATAAACTCAAAATGGATTAAAGACTTAAATGTAAGACCTGAAGCCATAAAATTCTTAGAAGAAAACTTAGTAATATGCTCTTTGACATTTGTCTTAGCAATATTCTTCCCCTCAGGCAAGGGAAATAAGCACAAAAATAAACAAAAGGGACTACATCAAACTAAAAAGCTTTTGCACAGTGAAGAAACTATTAACAAATGAGAAAACAGCCTTTTGAATAGAAGAAAATATTTGCAGATGATATAACTGATAAGGGATTACTATCCAAAATGTAGAGGACTCATACAAGTCAACATCAAAAAAACAAACAACCTGATTGAAAAATGGGTAGAGGACCTGAATAGACATTTTCCCAAAGAAGACATACAGATGGCAACAGACACATGAGAAGGTGCTCAGCATCAATATCATAATGGAAATGCAAATCAAAACCACAGAGAGATACCACCTTACATCTGTCAGAAAAGCTACTATCAAAAAGACAATAAATGACAGGTGTTGGGAAGGATGTAGATGAAAGGAACCCTTGTGCTATTTGTGGGCATGTAAATTGGTACAGCCAATATGGAAAACAGTATGGAGATTCCTCAAAATATTAAAACTAGAACTACCATGATCCAGCATTTCCACTTCTGGGTATCTGAAGAAAACAAAAACACGAATTCAAAAACATATATTAATCTCTATTTTCATTGCAGCATTATTTAAAATAGCCAAGATATGGAAGCAACCTAAGTGTCCACTGATAGATGAATAAAGATGTGGAATATATACATACATACACACACACACACACACACACACACATAAATATCTACCTATCTATATATGCCATAAAAAATGAAATCTTGCAGCCTGTAACAATATGGGTGGACCTAAAGTGTATTATGCCAAATGAAATAAGACAAAGACAAATACAGTATGATTTCACTTACATGTGGAATCTAAAAATCAAAACAAATGTAACAAAACAGAAACAGATTCATAGATACGTATATAGAACAAACTGGTTGTTGCCAGAGGGGAGGTGGGATGGAATAAATGAGTGAAATAGGTGAGGGAGATTAAGAGGTACAAACTTTAGTTGTAAAATAAGTAAGTCACAGGGATGTAATGTACAGCATAGGGAATATAGTAATATCGTAATAACTTTGTATGGTGACAGATGGTAACTAGGCGTATCGTGGTAATCATTTTGTAATGTATAAAAATATTGAATCACCATGCTACGCTGTACACTTGAAACTAATATAATATTGTAAGTCAATTATACTTCAGAAAAATTTGTTCATTTCATCTAAGTTGAATGTATTGGCTTAACAGTCTTAATAGTACTCTTTTATTATCCTTTTAATACCTGTAGGATCTGTCCTTATGTCTCATTTCATTTCTGATTTTGCTAATTTGTGTCCTCTTTATTTTTCCCCATTAATTAATCTGGCTAGAATTGTATCACTCTTATTGACCGCGTCAAAAATATTTCATATATTTTGCCCAGTTTTCTGGTTGTTTACAGAGGAGCTTAAATCTGACCCTGTTACTTCATTATGGCTGCAAGTCAAAGTGGCAGGGTGAAATAACGAGGACCTATTGTATAGCACAGGGAACTGTATTCAAAATATTGTAATAACCTATAATGGAAAAGAATCTGAAAAGTGTGTGTGTATATATATATATATATATATATATATATATTCAGTTATATACATATAATTGAATCTCTTTACTATACACCTGAAACATTGTAAATCAACTATATTCCAATACAAAAAAAAAGGGGGGGGGGAGAAAACCAAGTCATGGAATAAAATTGGGGGAAAAAACCCATAAACAAATTGTTAGGGTGATTTCTTAAACCACATGCACCTTCATCGGCTTCCCTAGGTACTTAAAATAAAAGCCCAAATCTTTAATTTGACTCACGTGGCTTTGCAAAGTTTGGCCCCAGCTCTTTTGCTTTGTAAGACTAGCCTGTTACTTCACTGAAAATCTCATGTTTCCTCCAATCACAGGGCTCTTAGTGAATGCTATTAACCTTGCCCAGAAGAATTTGCCATGCTTTCATTCCCAAATTACCTGCTTCTTTCAGATTTCAGATTAAATTACATTCCTCAGGGTAACCTCCCCTGAAACCCCAGATTAAATGTTATATATTTTGAGAGCTCCTTATTTTCTTCTTTCATGGCAATCACCACAATTCACAATTGTGTTTACATTTTTGAGAGGGATTGTCTATTTTTCTTCTTAGTGTGTATTGTATGTCCAACACTTAAAACCCAGTGCTTGGGATTAAGCACTGAAATACTTCAGTGAAAAGATGTTCAGTTCACAAAGGGTGTGCAACTTCTTGTCAATTCGTCTCAATATACAGGATTATCATATGAATTTAGTTCCATGGCAGAGCACTTTATTTAGCCTCGCTTAAAACACCAAGTCCTAACCACTGGACCACAAGGGAATTCCCGACTGCAGAGTACTTTAATCTGGCTGCAGTCTCTATTTCAAATTCTCAACCAGCAGATAGCAATTTTGCTTCAGGTTCTTAAATCTCCCCTAAATTAATAATTTTTACAATCTTTCTTTCCTGAACAACTCCTAGTTTCCTCTATTATTAAAATTTCCCAACAAGGTGGATTTGTTAAGTATTTACTTGAACCAAAACCTCACGGTTAAGGAAAATCTATAATGGAAGAAAATCCACCTAAACAAAATTTCTGTGTAAGAATCATTTTCAGTTAAGAGGGGATTGTTGTTTATCCACTATATTATGAGGTACATAACTTGCCCTGAAGTTCACTGAAGAGTATTTCTAGTTTTCCAACAATCTTTGGAACACAAACTATCCTTAAATATAAGTTATATTCTCTGTGTAGCACATGGCTATTTTAATTTAGAGGATGACAGCGTCTAAACATTCCTCTACTTAAAATTTCATGGAGCATATTAATATGGCTATTTCTAAGATTAGTAATTATTTTCATTCTTAAAGATTCTCAACACTTTTATATCTAAATTTTTGTATTTTGCTAGCTTCATTTCCCAAAAAAAAACCCCAAAAAACAAAGATCCATGTCCTGAAATTCTTGAGGAAAAGACTAAACATGTTTTAACCTATATTTTAATATTTTTCTAAAAATGGTGTATAAAAATTATACTAGCTCAGAACTTGTATGAGTGAGAAAGTGGTGAATCTAATAGTGAGAATAAGATTCTCTTTAAAAGGACAAATACATGAATCCCAAATGGCTATTTTTAAATGAATCTGGATTTCAAAGGGAGTTTAAAATCAATATGGCTGTCTCACCAACTCATTTTGAATACACAACTCTAGGTAGATACTACCGTTTAAATGACCAGCACAGAACTTCAAAGAAGTGACAGGGGAAATTAAAATCAAAGTATTGGTTGTAGATTATTCCATTTTACAATGGATGCCCAGTTTTTAACAGGTGGTTATTATGGGTATTTTTGAAGTAAAACTACTGTACAGTTGACCCTTGAGTAAGGTGGGTTTGAACTTCGAGAGTCTACTCATACTTGGATATTTTTCAATAGTAAGTACTACAATACTACACAGTCCACGGTTGGTTGAATCTGCCTTTACGGAGGAACTGAAGATACAGAGGGCTGACTGTAAGTTATATGTGAATTAACCTCCACGTTGTTCAACGGTCAACTGTATTTAGAAATAGTCTTTTTTTTTGGCCGTGCCGTGTGGCTTGTGGGATCTTAGTTCCCTGACCAGGCACTGAACCCAGGCCCTCAGCAGTGAGAGTGCACAGTCCTAACCACTGGGCCACCAGGGAATTCTCAGAAATAACCTTAATAATTACATATTCTACTCAATTTTTCTTAGTTATATTTCAAAATATCTCATTATATATACGAACAGGAAAAGTTCAACTTCAGGAAGAGAATAATGTAATTCACACTATTTTAGCTTTCAATGATTAAGATGACATATAAAAACCAGGAAAAAGAATACTTTCAAAAAATAGCCTTTAAAAAATTCTGAAATTAAAACTTTTATTCTTCATCTGCATGACTCCAACTTTGTAACACTGGAATAGAAAGAGTGTGTCAGTGTAGGAGTATGAACCACCTACATCTATACTACCAACCCCCAAAGGAGAGAGAAAGTACAAGTATGTTATAAAACAAGGTTTATTCTGTAATACTTTATCATAATGAATTGCATCTCTTTGGTAAAAATAAACTTTATAAACAATTTAATAATCAGAGATTAGATACAAAAACTAAACATTTGTTAAGTTGTTTTTAATATGAGCAAAGACTGGCAACTGAGAAGTGGTTCACTTGGACTGGTCATCTACTTACTGGCAATTATAACTCAAACTCGGTAATTTTTATGCTACATTAGAAAAGAGGATAAGGACAGTTTAATAACTCAAATTTCTTGAATCAGAAAGCATTCTTTCACTTAAAAATAAATAATAGTTACAATGAATTGGCAATTGTACATTTTTATACACTATATAATGGCAACATAATACTTTAAAATTAAGCACTTAGTTTAATAAGAAATGTACAACAATTTTAAAAATAAGTTTTGACAATGGCACTGGCAGTTAGATGCAAAAAATGTGCTTTTAAAAAAATGGCAGGTATAACATTAAAATACTCTACTTTGTCTTTCAATAAATATTTTGACTACATCATTAACATACTAAAGCAAACTTTAAATCAAAGCTTATATAACATTTCAAACTAACAAAAAACTATAAAATATATGTAAACTAGAAAGCCTCAAAGTTTCTTAATTAAATGCTATGGTCTTCACAAAAGGTTGTTAAGTTACTGTAGTATTTAAGACAATAGTCTTCACAGCTTTGTGAAGTACTCACACCTGTTGCTTAAATTGCTGGGAAAGGCCTCCTGGTCTACCAAGACACACACATTCCCCCCTTAAAACTTTCTCTAGTTTTGAATTCATGCTAACATATATTTAACTGACGACCCAGTATGACACTTTACATAATGCCTCAGAAAGTAGCAAAAGAAAAAAAATATATATTCTAAACTTTACTATATACAAAGGAATCTGAATTAAGAGAAGTCACTGGTTACAAGGAGGACATGAAAGGCTCAAAGGTGGAAAAAAGGAGGTGATCCACCAATATTAGCTTCTCCATGTAATACTTTCTTTCTCTGAATTTGAAAAGTAAAATAAAACATGAACTAACTTAGTAATATATTGCACAAATAAATTTCAAAAATACATATTCATGAAACACTGATTCTATTTGGGATGTGAAAGATGAAGATTAACTGTTAAAACTTCTACTAGGGATCTATTATAAACTGGAATTGGTTTTAACAATTTATATTGATGCAAGGCAAATTATATGTTAGTTTAAGTCACAGTTTTAAAATATAAAATCTCTCCAGGATTGCCAAGTTGTTTTTATTATAGTAAAATTTGCTAGTAATATATTCTTAGAAATACAATTTCCAGTCCATAGGACTTGAAATGACTTTCCTTAACTGGGTGGTTATTAGCTATGTTTTTATCTCAACAAACCTGAGGAATGGGATGTCTATGGAAGTATTAATGGCGGACCATAATTAAAAAGGTTCTTCACCCTAAAAATAACTGCCTTGGTAAATCAGCACATGGAAAGTGATGCACTGAATTCTACATAAGAATTCAATATAAAATATCCTATAACTTCTTCCTGTTAGGTTTTAGTGTGAAAGTTTATTGACCTTGCTAGTGATGAATAGAACTTTTAACTTTTAAATTTGTGGGAAGAGTACAATGAAGAGGGAGAGAAAATCAAGTTTAAAGAGTTATTGTTATTTACATTAAGACAAAAATAACTTTGAAGATCTCTATTTGAACTGGGAAGGACTTTCCCCCTCATCTTATTTTCCTTTACTTCACAAATACTAATTATCTAACGGACTGGAACCAGACAGAACATTTGCGGTACAGAATTTCAGCTGAACAAGATAAATTGGAACCAGATCATTAAAACACTGTTAATAAGGTCTATACAGAGGGCCACAGTAAATAGCTTAAAAACATTTTGTTATTAAAATGATTTTTTAAATCTCGGTACTACTTATACCATGGTAACAATTTTTGGTGTTATAGGCACTGTCTACAGTAAAAGATGTTAACTTGGGTTAGCCATTTTCTGTAGCAGATGATGTGACATATACAAAGAACAAAAAAATCCAATACCTCATCCTGCACACTTATTCATTATCAACAAATTGAAAGATTACTATTTTTCAACAGCACCGATTCTATAAATGTGGCTATCCAGGTTCAATTACAATTAACATGGGAACAGGACAGGTAATATTAATGTTGTTATCCCTGGCTTAAAGTCTTGCCAACTGAAAAAAGACGTTTTCATTATGCTTCCCGTTTCAGTTTTGCCCAAATAAACTCTACAAGTTAAAAATATTTGTTTAAAACAAAATCCAAGAAAATGCTTTATTGTCATAGAAGTAGCTGAAAGTAACAAACCAAAATCGTGAGCTTATGTGTGTATGTACGTATATGTCTGTATGTATATGTATATATGAAATTATCAGAAAATGAAAACAAGGTCATTATCCATGAAACAGGATGTAGCATGAGATAAGACTGAACTTTTGGAAAGTTGCTTCTGCCGTTGTAAAAAAATATATAGTGAATAAGTTGAGTTTTATTAGTATCCCTTGTTCCTTTTGAATGATATAGTCACATTATATAAATGATATGAAAAAATGTATCATACAAGCAGATTTGTTCAAATACTGAAAAAGGCCTTGGTCAATACACATTTCGAACAGTAACAAAATCTTTTAGCATGGATTTAATGGCACATAATAGGTATTATACTGCCTCCTCAAAAGGATGTATTATATGAGATTTAATTTTATATGAATTTTGAAATCCACAAAGGCATTTTGTCTCTATAGTTTTGTTAAATCCTTTACCTTAACTGGGTGCACATACAAATTTAATTCATACAAAGTTTGGGCAGAATTTTTTTCCTAAATGATCTACCTTTATTTACGATAACATAAGTAATACGTATTCAAAATGTTTATATTAGATTACACTCCATTCGTACTACAAGATTCTCAGAATGCAGGACATTTAACAAGCAAATGAAAGATCCTCTTATTGCAGAAGTGTGCCAAAATGGGTGTTAACTTCCTAATACACTCTATGGCTATATCCTCTCATTGGATAGTTCCTCCTCAACAAAGACAGTTAGTGGCTAAAATTTAAACAATGGTTGCAAAGCACTTTGGGAAAGAAGAAATGGCTCCAATAAATGCTATGCAATATCTGGGAAGTTAAAAAATTTCAAAGATAATATGGTAATAGGAATTACAGGGTTCTTAAATGAAATTACATCACAAAATTGCCTTTTCTAAATCTTAGAATTTTTGCTGTACTGCCTATGTACCCAAAAGGAACTTTCTAGACATCTAGGATCTTTTCCAATTTATATTCAACTTTGTTCATGTGTCAACAAAAAATAATTAAAAACAAAAACTAAGACAAAATAAAAAATTGAAATCTCATCCTACTGGATTGCATTGTGTCAAGAGAGGAGTATGTGAGAAAGAAAGCAGCAAAATTTTTAGCTGGATCAGCAACTATAATTAATTACAGATTGGAAGAGAAAACGAAAAAAATGTTACAGAGTTGCCAATTCATTCATTTGCACACATTTTTTAGCTGGATCAGCAACTATAATTAATTACAGATTGGAAGAGAAAACGAAAAAAATGTTACAGAGTTGCCAATTCATACATTTGGACACATTAATAGAATAAATGATTTTCCCTACAAGTTTAAGACAGAGGCTGGGGATTTTTTTTTACATAATATTTCCAAATCTTATCACACTTATCACAGAAATTATGCTTTTAGGACTTCACATCATATTTATGATTGGGCATGATCCTAACAGCAATTATTTAATAAAAATTTAAAAAACAAAAATGTTTAGAAATAAACAGGTAATTAGCACCCCTCCCCCACCCTGAAACAAAAGAAGTCCATTATGGCTTTGATATCCCTTGTAAAGAATTAAGTAGAAGAGTATTGCCACATTTAAAAATAATTTCACACTAATAAGTATTTCTATTTTTTCCGCTGCTTTTGATTTTGTGTCTTTGCAGTACTTATTAGGGAACCTAGACATGTACGAATTCCAGCAAGGTGGAGCAGAGATCCAGCTGCCTCTTTGAGCTCCTCATCAATTTCTTGACACGACTGTTTTCGCATCTTTTTGTCTGGCTGCCCTTTTTCAGAGGTATCTGCACAAGCCTGTGATGCATAGCCACTGTCTCCAAGAGGATCATCTTCATAATCAACGTCTGTATCTTCTTCACTGTGAAATCCTTCACTGCCATCACTTCCTACATGGCTACTCTTTGGGATAAATTCATATACCTCATCCACAGAAGACAGGGAAGACACACTAGACCTGGATGCACAACGCTGTGCTGTCATGCTACTTGCACTGTAATTGTGGTCTTCTTTTGGATCAATGCTGGTGGCTAAAGAATCACTCTCGTGTAATCGCATAGCACTGGAATGATTAAATGCATTGCTATAACTCCTTTTTTTTTGCACTGCTGTTTTAAGAGGAAGCGGCTTCTCACCTGTGGAAAATAAAGCTTCCATCAATAAATCAAATGCATTTGATTGCAGAAACAGGCCATTTAAAACTACTACATCACTCCTGAATAAGTGCTTTAGATTGGTAATGTTTTGTGGATTTTTAAATTTTATGCAGACCATATCATCCTGTAGGTATTAATGTGAAACATTTTTAAACCACTTAATGGTATGTCTTGACCTTTCCATGGACAATATAATTACTTTGAGCTGCTTGCACAGAATGCCTCAATATCAATGTGCCACTGGTTAGCTAACCATTTACTTATTGATATTTAGGTTGTTGCCAGTTTTCCACTATTACAAATAATACTGCAATGAAAATCCATCCACAAGTCTTTTCTTACACATACGCAATATTTTTCTAGGAGAGGTAACAAGAAATACAATTAATAAGTAAAAGAATATATACATTTTAAGTTTTAATTGGTATTTCCAAACTGCCTTCCAAAATGGTTGTACCAATTTATATTCTACAGTGTATGACACTACCCATTTCCTATACTTAACCCCTAATATTATCAACCATTTTAATTTTTCATAATCTCATGGACAAAAAGATAGTATCTCAATATCGTTTCATTTTGTATCTCCCTGATTTCTAGAGAAGCCGCATCTTTTCAAACGTGTGTTGTCCATCTATATATTTCCTCCTCTGAGGCCCACCTATTCATATATTTTGCTGACTTTTCTGTTGAACTGTTTCCTTATTTCTTACTTATAAAATCTTTTTTATATACACATGTATACTCAATATTATTTCTTTGTCTGTATATAAAGTGAAGAAATATATTGTCCCAGTGTTATGCTTAAAGATATCTGCTGTTGTCAGAACTCTAAAATTTTGATGTTTAATTAAATTTACACAGCTTTTATGGATTTCGCATTTTGTATCTCACCTCAAAAAAGGCTTTTTCCATTTCAAGGTTATAAACATACTTTTCTATGTTTTCTTATTCATAGCTTTCATTTTTACTTTTAAATCTTCAAGCTTAATTTCTAAGTATGCTATTTATTTCTTCATTTCTTGGTCAATGTAACAATATCTATCACAGCATTAACCTCGATCTCTCAACTGCTCACATAAATTAAAAGAAATATAATAAAACAGAAACTAAGTTATTCAGATGAAAACACAATCTAGTTAGAAAGAAGTAATTCTGCCTGCAACACTGTAATATTTTGCATCCTAAATGACATTTGAGGGACTTCCCTGGTTAAGACTCTGTGCTCCCAATGCAGGGGGCCCGGGTTCTATCTCTGGTCAGGGAACTAGATCCCACATGCTGCAACTGAAAGACGCTGCATGCCACAACTAAAGAGCCCACATGCTGCAACTAAAAGAGCCTGCATGAAACAGCGAAGATCCCGTGTGCCGCAACTAAGACCTGGAGCAGCCAAATAAATAAATATTAAAAAAAAAAAAATAACATTTGAAAGGCACTCACAAAAAATGTATTTTAAAAAGAAAAGTGTGATTGCTTACATTCCAAAATTCCTTGTTCTATAGAAGTATTTAAAAGCATCATTGCAGTGGCAGCGTCAATATCAGATTCTGAAAAAGGAAAAGAGTGATAATATTCATGTTCTTTATAAAAGAGAGTCTACTATAAAGGAGAATTAAGAGGTACTAGAGATAAAGAAAGTTCTCTTCTTTAATTATTCACAATGAAAATAAGAACCTGACCTGCATTTCAATAAGGATTGCCCTTAAACAGATTAAATTAGCCAAGAAAACACAAAAATATTAATACTGTCTTTAGTCATAATTATATACAAGCCTACAAGTACTACAGATTTATATAATACTCAAGAGCTCAAACATAATTATGGATATTCCATAAGAAAAATGGGTTTTAAAAGAAAGGCTGGTAAAATCAGCAGGTTCTATTCCAGAGGTCATTATGCTCTCATACCTACTTCTGTACTAAAAGTTCACCCCTCTCCATCTTAGCCATCTCTGTTAGTCTGAACAATCGTGACTGAATAAAAGTAAAATGGTATAATCTAAAATGTGAAGGAAAAGTTAGAAAATGTTTATAAATTTTAGGTTATAAAGAATAAGTTTAAAACAAGACTGATATGAAACCCCCCATTTCTATATCTCAAAGCTGGAAAATTTTTATTACCCCAAAGTTTTGCATTTTACTTGTAATATCTAATTATAAAGTTATTTTTGATAATAAATTCATGAGGATAGTGACTTGCTTTCTCCTCATCTTGACCATAAACTCTGTGAAGGCAGGAAATGTTTTTGACCTTAATAAACAGGCTTAACTTATCAGAAGATTGTTGCTATGAAGGAGCACATAATACTATACTCTTTTCCCTTGAATAAAATGTGATCTTATGAATCAGAGTCTCTAGATGAATGTCTTTCCAATTAGACTGTCAGCTTCCTTAAGATAGGAATCATGACTTATCCTTTTTATGTTCCATAATGCCTGGAACAAATAGTGGTTCCTTGATAAATGTGTAAAGAATATATTACATCTTTGCCCTTCCTCCTTTCCTTAGATTAAGCTGATTATCACCAAATTACAGAGTCTTTGGCATGTTCTAAGTATTAGCAACTTAGAAAATGGACAAAGATGGGCCTCTAAGAACAATAGAGGTGGGATTTAAACCTGTGCAGTCTACCTCCAGAACCCAGGCCTTCAATTTGTACTCTATCATCATCCCTTAATACTTACTAAGCATCTATAATTAGAGTAGGAAATTTTGTAGAAAATTACCGAGTATACTGGAAATTCTCTATTCTGTTATTCATTCAATAGAGTGTCCTGTTATAAGGCTGACATCATTCCAGGCTGTGAGAATATAGCAGAAAACAAAACAGGAAAATCCCTAACCTCTCATAACACAAAGAAATACAGTATATCAGAGTGAAAAACACTAGGGAGAAGAATTAAGGGGGAAGGGAGACAGAGAATGAGGGGAAAGGTGGTTGCAATTTTAAGTAGAGGTTAGGGAAGGCCTCAAGGAGAGGAAACAGTTGAGCAAAAACCTCAGGGAGGTGAGGGAATGAAACCATGAAGACATCCAAAGGAAAAGCATTTCAGGCAGAAAAAAACAGCAAGTTAAAAAGAATTTGAATCAGTGATTCCCACATGCCACAGCCACAGAGGCTAGCAAAACAAAGACCTCTGCAATTCCTATCTTTCAGAATGAGACCTGACTACAATACGATCAGAGTTCAGTATTCTAACATGTCTTTGAAGAATAAAAGGTACAGCTATAGCTCATATTGTATCTCTGTGTGAACTGGAAAAAAAAAAACAACTTGCCTCCAGGTGAATGTTTCCCTATACCCAGGCACACAGCTTGGGGACTGGAGTGCTGGCTGATTTCAAAGCCCATTCACTGCCTCAGCCAGGTGTCCTTGTGCAGGGCACAACTTGCATGGCATTATACTAACAGAGAGACTCCTGCTCCATGAAATAATTAAATATATACCTTGTTGCCAACTTTATTAAAAAAAAAAAGGGAGTGGTAGTGAGGGAGAGAATCTAATACTGAAATGCATTCTAATGAGGAAACAATTCCAGGAAATTTATTAATCTTATAAATGAAGCACCTATAAAACATTCTTAATTTCTGAAATACAATACCTAAAACTAAAGAAAATTGATTAAGAGACTTATCCTGACAAAATAAGAAAGCTGCATGAATACCATTTCCTTTCTTAAAATAATAACAAAATTAGGTACTGTTTCTACAACAGTAGAATGATAGGAAAAGTGTTCCTTAAATACCCTTATTTCTTGTAGGAATTTGTTACAGGCAAATTAATTTGAATTTTCCCACATGAAATTACTTATTTGCAAAAACTTCTTTGCAAAAGGATTTTATCTACATCTGATTTGTTTGGTTCAGAACATTTGCTAAGTATGCTTCCCACAATGCCTTGCCAATTAACTAAAAAAAAGTTTAACTTCAGTGTTAAAATAAGCACCAGAGAAATGATAGCAGACACTCGGTAATCAAGAACACCTGGTTATCAATACAATCTTGAACTTCTTGGAACAAAAACTGTCTGTGTAGATTTTACAAACAATTTTTATTTATAGTACCAAATCAGTTTTGGTATTAAAATTAAACTTAAGACTTATTTGTTTATTGTCACAACTGAACATACTTCATAATGCTTTTTTTCATTAGTAAGTACTTCATGCTGTTTTAAAGATGGTGCTGTGGTTTTAACAAACATACTATTAGCTATATTATTTAACATATTCAGTTCATGAAGAATGAAAATTTGGTTCATTTATAAAGTCTTTTGTATATATTTTCTCTGACACTATTTAGTTTAATCCTATAATTCACTTCCAGTTTACAGTCATTTGTCGTTAGAGCCATGAGAGCCATCAAAACAGTGAATTAGACAATAACAACAACAACAACTTAGTTAAGTCATATTATTTCCCTTTTTATCCTTCATAGTTCTGACTGGGGTTCAAAATATGCTACTGATTTAATAACTGGTTCAAATAAATCTCTGTAAAAAGTGTTAATTTATGCCTCCTGGTTTATATTTTCTTAGCCTTGATGCTAAGAAATTATTAACAATAATTGAGAAAAAAATTTAAAAGACATCAGTCTTAACTATGTGAAAGTGAGGGTTATAATAAGACAAATAAGTTTCTATCATCTGATTCTCAGTCCATTTGCTTAAGGAATGATATGAGAACCAGAGGCAGAATTTAAATGGTTATAAGCTAAGTGATAAATATAATAGGACTTACTGCCTTTACCAAACCAATATACACATTTACAGAGCATCCAAACAGAGAACCTGTTTCTTGTGATTCTTTAAAGAAGTAGGAGAGCGATTTCAAAAAATTACTAAGACTTTAAGCTGCTTGGACCACCAGTTTACTTTCATTTCAATTAAGATAAAAATTATGCTAATTTGTAACCTGAAATTTGAACTTAGATATGCACTTAGCCCCTAACTTCATCATTAACTGTCTAAATTTCATATTTCCTTGTAGTATGCTAGTGCTTAAGTATAAATACTAAAATTTACTAACTAGAATATAGTTCCGTTTTTGTCTTCTTTGTTCACTGATATATCCTTGGTGCCTAGAACAGTGCCCGGCACACAAGTGCGCTCGATAAATATTTTTAAACAGATGAATTTACTCCAAACCCACACCAAATATTGACAAAAACAGCTTCTGTTTTGCTATCTCAGTATGAGATTCCTGTGCCTCCTGCTGCCCGCTATACAATACTGTAAAATAGTTATTGGCAAGATGAGCAAAAAAGATTAGACTTTAAAAAAGATAATTCTGTGAAGTGACAGATGAATCTTATATTGGATTCTAATACTGGAGCCAACAATGAAACTTCTGTGATCTTTACAAAACACAAAACTGACAATGTCATCTCATTCTTTAAAGACCTTCAGCAGTTCCTCCAACGCCTCATATCTGGTAGGAGTGCAGGCTTTGAAATCAGAGTTCCTTCTATACCATTTACTAGTTGTGTGACTTTGAGAAAGTTACTTAATCTCTCTGAAGTTCAGCTTCCTTATTTGTAAGAGAGGGTAACAATACCTCAAAGAGTTGCTGTAATGCATACGAAACACCACAGTCAGGAATTCAGTGCGAACTAATGTTATAGTTATAGGAAGAAGTTCAAACTCATTATGCTAAATAAGCTCTCCTTGATTTGGCTAATGCCTGCTTAAACTTCTTCATTTGCCTTGTCCACACTAAACGATCATATCTACAGCCACTGGACGGAGGCTACCTGGTCCTCTTCTACGCTCTTAGGTTTCAGCCACACTTACCCACCTGCAGTTCCCAGCAACTGTCCTCCACCAAACCTCTACCCAAAAATATCCTCCCAACTTCTGAGGCCCAGAGCTCAAGCATCACAGCTTCTTCTCTAAGAGGCCTTTCCTGACCCACCTCTAAGCTTAATTTGCCACCCACTTCCTTTTCTCCCAATGTACTCTGCATAATTCTAGTCAACCTTCTTCAGTTAAACTCTGTTTTCTGAGAGTAGGGCCTGGGTCTCTTTCATCTCTGCATATCCCAAAGCACCCAGTTCAATGCTTGGCACAATGGAGGAATTCAGCAAGTACTTGTAGAATAAACAGTTGAATGTTTAATCGATTTATCATTGTATTTTCAAACTTTACCCTAGAAATAATATCAAGAGTTATGAAAAAGCAAATTTCCTCAGAAGTCTATGAATATGTGCTAGAGCAACCTGACTTAATGATAAATTTTCTTAAGTTTTTGTGTGGTAGTACGTTTTCCTGTTAAAACTCAAGAGAATTGTGTATTCTGTTCCAGGACAGACTTGCAAAAACAGAATGCCAACCACCCTCCCCAAGTGAATTACTAGAAGGGGAATAGCCCTAAGACTCACAATGATAGAGATGGAGGGAAGTAAGGTGTTAGCAGTCATGGAGAGATGTAAACTCATTAGATGAAGAAGTACCTAGGCTCTAGTTGTGGAAGCTGCTCCCCAAAGGAAGAAGAATTTGGATGGAATAGAACAAGAGCAAGAAGAAATTCTAAATAAACCCCAGAATTCAAAAGAGAAAATGTTCTCAAAATGTGTATATGAACTAAGCTTAAAAGATTAAGGGTCAGAACTCACTGAGGCAATAAAAAGATAAAGGAAGTTTCAGCAATACCTAAATGTAAAGAGAGCACATTTACTCATGCAGGTAACAGGAAAATGGATACTTGCCTTATGTTAAGTAACAGCATATTTGAAGCAGACTCCCAATCCGCTTAACTTCTCTGCAGAGTCCTCTTAAGCTTTTTCACACTCTTTCCCTCCCTTATTTTTACAGACCACCATCATATTGTTTCCTAGGCTTGGCTTAGTGTAGTTCTAAAGAGCCTAAATATTTCTGATACAGAGAAAGGCTTTTAGTCTGAGAATTTCTATTTTTAAAGGTCATAGAAACATCTGTAGGCTCCAAAGCAACAATGCTAGGAAAACTTATGTTAATATATCACTAACCTGTAAGAGTAACTATGAGTAGGGGGGGAAAACTGCAATTTCAGAATTTTGACCTACGTTTTAAAAGTCTACAAAATTCTAAAAGTTAACATTGCTTTCTTCCTAAATTATAGTTCTTTACACTTAACCTATAAAAGAAATACGTAAAACCATCCCTAACTCAAAGGCCGTACAAAAACAGGTGGCAGGCCAGATTTGGCCCATTGGACATAGTTTGTCAACCTCTATTCTAGTCTGACAGACTTAAAAAGATAATTCTCTATTGCAGGCATTACTAAGAAATATTTCCCTATTTTCAAGGAAAAGTATACATAAAAGGAAATGAAAACAGGGATATAAAACAGTATACACAGTATAATCCCAGTGGAGAAAAAGTGTGTGTGGGAGGTGGTGGGTGTATGTGCATGTATGTGCATGCACGCAAACATATCTACTCATGTGAAAGGCATAAAAAGGACCAAAGCAATTATATTAAAATGTGAACAGCAGAGGTGCAAGATAGATAAGGGTAGGGGATTAAGAGGTACAAACTACTATGCATAAAAGAAATAAGCTTTAAGGATATATTGTACAACACAGGGAATAGTCAATATTTTATAATAACTATCTACGGAGTATACCTTAAAAAATCGTGAATCACTATGTTGTACACCTGAAACATATAATATCAAGTATACCTCAATTAAAAAGTTAACAGCAGAATAAAGGGTAAGTTTTAGTTTCTTTTTTATAAATGTTTTTATTTTCCAAAACTTCTACAATGAACATTTAATACTTTTATAATTTAAAAATAATTAAACAAAAATTCTGATTTTTGATCTGAGTTTTTATGATTTAAAATACTGATCTTCCACATACCTTTGAGAGTTCGCACCTGGTTCTGCTTGAGTACAGAGCTTAAGTAGTGAGGTGATAAAGAACCACTGAAAAATAAAGAGATAAGACAAGCGTACTTATAAAAGATCTTTATTTCACATTTTATAGAACTTAGTTACAAATACAACTAATTTGTACAATAAAAAACACAAACTATTTTTACCTTGTTTTCTTTGCTAATACTATTCAGTTTAGGAAGAGTCTGCCAAAGCAGAAAGAGCATAAGATCCAAGTTTAAATCACAACTATTTGGGTGTTCTTAGGCAAAATAATTAATCTTTTAGTTTCTTCATCTGTAAAACAGGAATAATTAAACCTCCCACGTAGGGTTGCTGTGATAATTAAATAAGAATAATGAATTTAAAATGCCTGGAACAATAGACAATACGTAATAGTTACTGTTTGATTTTGTATTGGATGCCTAAGTTTGATATGATATTAATACAGGTGTTAAAATACAAATAAAGTGTTTACCAAAACAATGTTTAAGGAAGACTGTATGGTGATGACAAAAAACAGATAAGCTCCTGATTTAATCAATAAATATCAGTATCAAATTAAACTTTCTATATTCATGAAAAAAGACCAGTAGTTTTTTTCTTGTTTTTGTTTTTTTAGTTCCAAAAATTAAGACATTTTTGGGACAAACTATTTCTCTTCTTTGGAATTTTTGATAGTATTTTTAAAAAATCTGCTTTTTGCTAACCAAATTGAAAGTCTAGGGCTTCCCTGGTGGCGTAGTGGTTGAGAGTCTGCCTGCCGATGCAGGGGACATGGGTTCGTGGCCTGGTCCGGGAAGATCCCAGATGCCGCGGAGCAGCTGGGCCCGTGAGCCATGGCCGCTGAGCCTGCGCGTCCGGACCCTGTGCTCCGCAACGGGAGAGACCACAACACTGAGAGGCCCACATACGGCCAAAAAAAAAAAAGTCTATTTCTTAGTCACAGTTTTACGTACTCTATAGATCATTCTCTTCCTCAGACTGACCAATTATGACATGAAAGGGCTACACAAAGTTGTGTCAGATGGAACTGTTATTTTGCCAAACAATGATAAAGAGAAAATGTTTCTAAAAATATTAAGGTAATGTTTTAAAGTCAAAGAGTATAATCTTTATGCTGTTGTTTTATCTACCTGTTTTTAAACCACAAAATCAGCTTTATTTAACATATAAATATAGGATAAAGCTAAGAGATATAAACATGAAAATGCATCATATCAAAGGCACAGGAAAGTGTATTTTTGATGGTATACAAAGTAGAGTGCCAATTCTCCCATTTAATTTTTAATAAAAAATAACATTGCTAAATAAAACATGAAAGGACCATCAGCAGAACTTACCATTCGCTTCTAAACTATTTTTTTTCTTTTTTTTTTTTGCGGTATGCGGGCCTCTCACTGTTGGTGGCCTCTCCTGTTGAGGAGCACAGGCTCCAGACGCGCAGGCTCAGTGGCCATGGCTCATGGGCCGCTCCGCGGCACGTGGGATCTTCCCGGACTGGGGCACAAACCCGTGTCCCTTGCATTGGCAGGCGGATCTCAACCACTGCGCCACCAGGGAAGCCCTAAACTATTATTTTTTTTAACTAGGACATCTCATAAGCACCAACATTAAAGAAGGTATCAACTCCCAAACAATGAGAATATGAAACTCTGATAACGTCTTTTCTAGGTTTCATTTCATAAGGATAAACCAGTTCTTGTTACAATGATCCTTCTAATCTACTAATATGGTAAATAAGCTTAAATCTCAATAAGTATATATGTATATATATTGCTGACATTTCAACTTTAGTCTTACTAATTTTTTTAACTGTATCTCAGCTATAACCGCTCCTCTAAAAGTCATCTAATAATACTTAAAGAAATTAAACACACGAAATGTTGATAACTGTTGCAAATGGGAGTTCACATTCTCCCTACTTTTGTGTATGTTTCAAAATTGCCCTGTATTATTTTATTAAAAAGCTTAAAAAACTTTTTATAGACTACCCTTAAAGGTATCTTGACAAAATCTGTCATTTTTAACTCAAATTAAGATATGTAATAGAATTTAAAAAAAAGATTCTGAAGGTTTCTTTAAGAAAAGGAAACAATCAGATTTAAGGACATCGTATCATTTTCAGATTTAACTTAAAATTGGAAAGCTATAAGATCAATTTGTTGATCACTGAGTTAGAAAACAGAAGCCAAGGAAAATCATTATATTTACCAGCAGAAACAAAACAAATAAAAAACTCCAAAGCATTATTTTACTTGACAACATTTAAAAATCTGAGACTTGAACATAATTTTCTAATATTAAACATATTGTGAAGGAAAAAAACTTAAAATAGAAAAAGAAATATAAATATGTATATAAAAATGCTGCAATGACAAATTTAATCACCTTATTTAAAAATTTTTAAATATACTTTTACTTTCCCATGTCTTCAGGTCAGCATTAGCACTGCAGACAATTTAAATGATTTAACCTTTACAAAAAGGTTTCAGGTGATACCTGAAATCATATTATCACTGTCTTTAGACTTTAGTTGGAATATTATTAACTACATTTTCCAGAATTTATGTTCTCACTTATCCAACATCCTGTTTCCTAATAAGTTAGACTATAAGTAAAAATGCCTTATGCTAATGTCTTATTCATAAATCTCTATATAATTAAAAAACACTACAACTCTAAGTTTCTCCATCTCATATAATGAAATCTTATCTATCACCACTGACATTTACATGTTAGATCCTGTACCTTTGTGGTGATGCAGGAGGGGTGTAAAATGTTGATTTTGAGGGAAAAGGTTGCTTCTTCAGTGCTTGCATAAGGTTGGGTTTATATTCTGGATCAACACACCATAAGGAGCCTTTTCCATTAACCTAGAATAAAATATACAAGAATTAGTAACCTGGAACTTTAAGACACACAAAATCAGTGTCTGAATGCTTTTAATAAATGTGTGTGGGGAAAAAAACCCAATAGTACCTTTTGAATACAAGGCAAAAGTTGAAGTAAATTTGCTAGGAATGGACTGTGTGACTAAAAGCCCCAGAGGCAGACTGCCTGGGTTCCTATCCCCTGCCCTGCCATTGACCCGCTGTGTAATTTTAGGAAGGTTAACTAACCTCTATTTCTTTGGGCCATTATTCCCTTATTTGTAAGGTATGGATAATAACAGTACCTACCTCATAGGTTTGTTCTATGTATTACATTATGCATAAAGTACTCTGCACATTGCATGGCACTAGGGCCACAGGACTGCACAACTCTAGGACATGGCATTCACATCACATTCTGTGAGAATGATACAACACCAAGCTGTGCAGAGAACAGCATGAAGGGCTGTACAAGGTGGTCCTCTACATGCTAAGATGTCAACAAATGTTACCCCTTATCATTACTGTTAAAGAAAGAAAAGATTAGGTAGTGTCATTCTCCCAAAAGTGCTAAACAATATATTAGGTGATGCATATAAAAATAACTTCATTTTTTATGGCATTAACACTAGTGTTTAGTTTCCCATTTAAACTGTTTAAATTCAAGGCAAACAATTTAATGAAAAGATGGCAAAAGTCTCAAAGAGTAGTTAAGTCAAAAACTGAGGCATGGAAAAGACTCCTGTAAAAGATAAAAAAGAGGGAGAAGTATCAACTCTTCCCTCAAGATGGTTAAGTTACAACATTCGAGGAACTTCTGGATAATATGGTAATGGCCACACAAGCCCAGATTTCATGGAAATAGTCACTAGAATCTAAAAATAATACAATTTGTATGATTTCTGGAAACTAGAGAAAATATAACAGAAGTGCCTGCTAAATTGCAAATGGGAGGTGCCTGAAAGACTGGCTTGCCTGCTCCACAATTCCGCTAATATGAAGGAACAGCTTACCAGGAAGGTAAGTAGACAACATACCTGAAGAATCTCACGAAAATGATCTAATGTGCAAGGGGAAAGGCCAGGCTATGAGATAATTCCTTCAAACAGGTTTGAAAAATGCTGAGTATTTTACCTCTTTCCTTCTTAGAAGGTTACATTACATACTAGCAGATTAAGGGTCCTAAACAGTCCTGCTTTAATTAAACCTGTTTTAAGAAGTTTCCCAAAGTTATTTGACACAGAACCTCTTTCTCCCAGGAAACATCTGAGGAGGCTAGTGTTCTGTGGAACACCTATGAAAAACACTGATGTGATTAATGAATTCTTGGAGAGTATACTTTCCAAATATTAACAGAAAAAACTACAAACATTGATTAGACCATGAAGAAAAATAAATTACCCTTTAAAGATCACTGTAGCGTAAAAAGAAAAAAAAAATATCCCAACAACAAAATTCTCTGACCACTTGGAAATTTATAAACACTCTTGTATTAAAAATATATCCAAACTACAATTATAGATTATCTAGTAAATAAAAGGTATAAGAAACAGTTATATAAAAACTAAGTGGGTGTGGTCAAATGCCACACACACTAGTTGAGCTAGTCAAACTAAATAACTGAAGGACTTCAGGAGCTGTAAGACCACCTGCAAACTCTTCCTTCAGGATGTATCTTTCCTACTTCTTTAGCTGAACATCCATCCCTACCTACACATCCTGAACAGTCTGACTAGATGCACATCCCTACAAATATACCACATTTACCTACAGCTTACATACAAAACCCTATAGCCATGCAAAGAGGAGGTCCAACTGCAAATTCATCCCACACTGCCCCAGAGCTAAACACTACTTGTACAGAAGTTAAGAGTACAAGCCTTGGAGGAAGAATACCTATTTTGGAATCCTGGCTCTGTCACTTAACAGCTGTGTAACCTGTAGAAAAATGTCTATGTTCTCTGTGTACTAGTATGCTCAAAATATATATAAAACAGTACCTACCAGACACAAAAGCACTCAAACATTGGCTACTACTATTGCTATATGTTATGTTCATTTTCTTTGTAGTTTTAAAAATTGTTTGTTTCTTCCAGTCTAATAGCATGCAAATTTGTTTTTCTGTTTCTATTCCGCTAGTTACTGATACTAAATTTTAATAAATATTTTTGAATATATTTAATCTTTTGAAGATACAAATGTCAAAAATTAAATATAAGGTATAACCTGACCCCTTCCCACCATGATGTACAAAACTTCCTCAGAACTAACTCACAAGATTAGTGAGATTCAAACTGTTACTATTTTTTTTTTTTTTTTTTTTTTTTTTACGGTATGAGGGCCTCTCATTGTTGTGGAGCACAGGCTCCGGACACGCAGGCTCAGCGGCCACGGCTCACGGGCCCAGCCCGGACCGGGGCACGAACCTGTGTCCCCTGCATCGGCAGGGGGACTCTCAACCACTGCGCCACCAGGAAAGCCCTGTTACTAATTTTTGTTTTTATGTTACACCTTTTCTATTTCAAAAACCCTTTCTTAAACTTTGAATTACACTTCATAACATTAACAATTATATAGACAACAATAAAACTGACCTGTGTCCTATTCCCCTGCTCCTTTCTGCTTGTATAAAATCCTATATGATGTACGCTATTATCATTGCTGAAGATTTAATGTGATAAATTCCAGGGTGCTTCCATTTCCTGAACTCTTTTTCAAGGTAACATTAGCCTATTACCGAGGCTTTTTTATCTCTAAATATCATGTCGTAACTATTATAGCAGAATGGCATAATGAAAGAATACTGTTTCACACGTTTTCAAACTGAGGTTCTAATCATTGCTTATTGATTGGCTACTTGATAGTGGACAAATCACTTAATCTCTAGGAGTCTGTCCTCTCATATTTTATCTGTAGAATTAAAAAAACAGGCCACTTCACTGAGTTGTGATGAGAGTCAAATAAGGTAATGTATATGCAAGCGACATAGAGCTGCAAACTAAGTGAATACTAAGAGATTATACTGAAATTGGCACATATCAATAGTAAGTGTATATGGCTTAATAACAATATATTCCTACTCCTAAGAGATGAGGGAGTTTTTAAAAACATCAACAATAGGAACAAAAATCAATTAATTCCGAAGAGACAAAAGTTAGAAAAAAAAGAGATGGATTAAATTGATAAAGGAAAAACATTCTTGTCTGAGGAAAAGTATGGTAATTGAGTATAAGGCAGTTTTTAACATCCTAGCAACTTAAATATATTGGAAAAGAAAAACCATGGGTGTCAAATCACACTGTAATATAGTAAGAAACATACCATACTATCAGGTGAAACCTTTTCTGGCCTACAGCAGCAAGATATCACATGAAGTACACTAAACAAGTGTTTGAAATTTTAATTTTTTTCCAAAGGAAGTCAAATTTTACAAATGTAGTTTTGAATTAAGTGATGGAACATCTTAAATTAGATATATTTTCAGTCGCTTGACCTAAGTGGTAAATGTGTTTTGAAGATTGGGAAATAAAACTTTAAAATGTTAGCACCCACAACATCCTTTGCCCCAAAACCACTTCAGTTTCATACAGAAAAGATATGCATGAATTATTTTTCATATATTGACTAAGACAATTATTTTAATAATTCTAACCATGTTCTACCTTGGTATTCCTGAGATTATACTCCTAGAAGCTGTTTAGTTCAAATCTACTTTTAAAATTCTCTTGTGAGAGAACTGCAAATAATTTTGATCTTTTAAGAACTGCTATTTCTTTGAAACAGCAAATTGGAAGAACTGGTACTGAAAACTTGTAGTTCAGGGCAGTTAAGTGTCTTGAGTAAGTTCTCCAAATAACAGTCTGGTTTATGTTACCATGGCAGCACTTCCGTTCCCTGGGTCTGTTCACAAACTATCAGTAACAAGATAAAATTATGTATTTGCTAATCTATGTTTCAGAGTCTAGAGCAAAAAACTTATTTGGAATCTAAGTCTCACTTAAAAACTTTGCTTCTTTATTAAGTTGTGCTTAGATGATGGAACACAAGTAATAAAGAGTTTTAGAAGTATTGTTTTAAATTTGCCTACTACAAGACACATTTTTTGTGCAATGGAAACAGGAAATGTGCATTCTCTCATGTACTATTTTGCATTTTGGAACTCTAAGGCTTCTGGACTTATTTGGTAAAGAACCACAGAAGCTTTGGAAGAAATGAGGAATATATATTAAGAATTGAACTTTAAAAAGATTTATCTTAATGGAAGTTGTAAAGAAAACTGGGAGAAGAAACAATGTTCCCTATTCCTGAAATGTTTTTATGTACCTGCCCTGTACATTTTAACAGTTTCCCCCCTTGACTACGTTTTTCAGTGGTTTTTAGAACCACTAAGTTTAAAAGGGCATTATTCATAATTCTTGCTTATAGTGTGAACTTTTATGGTGGCTTGCATGACTTCCTTTCTTGGGATTTAGCTATTGAAGCAAATCACAACTACGAAAACGTAGAGACTAAAATTGTACTAAACCAGGCAAAACTTCTAATTTCATGTTTCCCAGTTAAAATCTCCATTAACTGTTTTAGTTTGGCTTTTACAAAAGTTTGAAAAGCAGATTTAAGACTTCAGTGTTAACATTTAAAACATAAAAACAAATCAAAACAAAAAAAACACCATGTCTAGTTTTTGTAATTTTAAAATTCTGAGACAGATAAATGCCAAGCCAAGATTTTTAGACCCATCTCTTGAGAGTGGTAACTATGGTATGGATGAGGGTAGGAAACTAATCAACAGCGATACCAGCTGGCTGGGTATCAATATCAATTTGTAGTTTGACCTGGACCTTTGTCAATCTTGTCTTCTTTTTTGAGATTACCATCTCTAGATAACAGCTTTCATCAGAAAACTGCTTTCAAGGTTGCCAAATTCAGTTCCAGCATCTAATGGAAGTAAGTGTAACTTGCTTGCCTTTTGCCGACTGGAAGAGAAATACTGTCCTTTTGAGGCATTGATTCAAGAAGTATTTTATAAATTAAAAAAAAAAGAAATTCACAAGCCTTCCCAATCCCACTTGAATGTATCACTTTCTGTCCAAACTTCAGACATTTAAGTAAAGTGGTCCATTGATTTTCGTGAAGACCATCACCTACCAGTTCCTTCCCTCCCACCCCAACTTGTGGCAATAGCTGGCTAATTTTTATACCAATGTATTACAATTTCTGTATTTATTCTCATATTCTTTATTAGCTCATAAGATAATTTCTTTCTCTTTATCACACTCTCCCTGAAATCTGGACTGTACGTTTTCCCATTCACTAACTTCCACTTCCTTAATTCCTTTCTTTCTCTAAAGATTCAAAAATGCTCAGGTTAATTATATAAATAATGTATACAATTAAAAATTAGGGACAAGAACAAATCCCTTTTGATTACTAACACAAATTATACCACACTAGACATATTGTTCTAGAACTTTACCACAATGAATATTCTTATATATTGAATGCATCTCTGTGTGCAAGTATGAGTTTTACTTAAGGGGAGAAATCAGAATCTGATCCACTAGATCAAAGGATACGCACATTTCTAATTCTAATAACTACTGCCAAGTTGCCCTCATGAATGGTCATACTAATTTACACTCCTATTAACGGTGAGAAACTATTGATATTGATTTATTTCCCCATATCCTCAACTAATAAAACATTAAAAAATTTTGCAATCTAATGGGTAAAAACTGTTTTGTTCTTTTAATTTGTATGTCCCTGATTGCTAGAGAGGATGAACATCTCTGCATATGTTTATGGCCATGTGTATTTCCTCCTCTGTGAAGCCCCTGTTCATATTTTTGTTAATTTTCCTATCAGGTTTTCTTTTTCTTATTGGATTGTATGTGTTCCTTACATACAGCGGTGTGCTGCTGACTGTAAACATCCTCTATCCACTTCGCATTTAATGACATAATGTTGGTAGCTCGAAAGTGGCCACAATAGAAATAACCACTGTTCATATATTTTTTTTAAACTTTTTTTTTTTTTCGGTACGCGGGCCTCTCACCGTTGTGGTCTCTCCCGTTGCGGAGCACAGGCTCCGGACGCACAGGCTCAGCGGCCATGGCTCACGGGCCTAGCCGCTCTGCGGCATGCGGGATCTTCCCAGACCGGAGCACGAACCCATGTCCCCTGCATCGGCAGGCGGACTCTTAACCACTGTGCCACCAGGGAAGGCCCATATATTTTTAATTCTAATCTTTTGGCTGCTACTTGTCTCAATCACTTCTTAGCTCATCATTTTCAAGTTGTTTTTTTTTTTTTTTTTTTTTGCAGCATTTGACACTGTCGCTCATTCACACTTAAACTGACTCTCCCTGGCTTCCATTATACCATACTTTTCCTAGACTCTTCTACTGAAAATCAACGCTGAGGTCTTTAAACTTAGAGCTTTAATACCATAACATCACTACCATTCCTGTATCATATTTCTAAATATCTAGTAGACAGTTCCCCTTTTACATCCCATCATAAGCATAAACACAATAGGTCTAAAACTAGAAAAGAATTAAGGATACAGTTCAAAAAATAAAACCTAATAATGCACGGTGGAAAGGATACATCCAAAATTTCCAATGCTTTCAGTCGTCTGAAAGGAAAGTTTGACTGGGGCAGGGGGATCTGCTTCCAAAATGGCTCACTCATATGGCTATTGGAAGGAGGCCTCATTTCCATGCCACAGGGGCCTCTCCACAGGGCTATTTAAATAAGTGTCTGTATGATATAGCAGCTGACTTCCCATAGAGCTAATTAGCCAAGAATCCAAGATGGGAACCATAATGTCTTTTATAACCTGGATTCAAAAGGCACACTTCATCATTTCCACAATATCCTCTTGGTTACATGAGTCAGCCCTCTGCAGTATTGGAGGGGACTTCACAAGGGCACAAATACCAAAAGGTGGGGCTCATTTGGGGGCCATCTTGGAGGCTGGCTATAACAGAGACTGATCCTTTGAAATTGCTAAGGCTTTGTTTAATGGCCTAACCACATAGTTGCCCTCCATAAATGTTCCATGTGTAGTACAGAATGTGTTACACAGCAATTTATTACATAGCAATAGATAACTAATAAGCTCCTTTAAGTTAGTTATAAGACGATGATGTGTCCAAATGTCTTGCTACCCAGGGTGTGTCCATGGATTTAGAGGCATCAGGATGACCTGGGAGCCTGTTAGAAATGAAAGAGCCTCAGTCCCCATCCTAGATTTGCTGAAGCAGAATCAGTATTTTAACAAGATTCCCAGATGATCAGTAGGTACATTCAAGTTTGAACAGCACTGTCCTATAAAATCCTTCAGTTACCAAAAAATATAAGTACTTGTCCTTTTAACTTTTATTCTAAATAAGAATAGGAGATTTCTGCTACCACTTGGGGTATAGAAAGCCATAAAAGAACATCACTCCCAGCCTAACAAGAAAAAAACTGGACTTCCCTGGTGGCTCAGTGCTTAAGAATCCGCCTGCCAATGCAGGGGATATGGGTTCGAGCCTGGACCAGGAAGATCCCCATGCCGCGGAGCAACTAAGCCCGTGCGCCACAACTACTGAGCCTGTGTTCTAGAGTCTGCGAGCCACAGCTACTGAGCCGGTGTGCCACAACTTCTGAAGTCCGCAGGCCTAGAGCCCATGCTCCACAACAAGAGAAGCCACCACAATGAGAAGCCTGCACACTGCAACGAAGAGTAGCCCCCGCTTGCCGCAACTAGAGAAAGACCATGTGTAGCAATGAAGACCCAACACAGCCAGAACTAAATTATAAAAAAATTAATTTAAAAAAAAAAATTAAAAAACAAAATAGCCTACATAACCGTAATTTTTTATGAGCCTATCTGAGATCTAAGGCTGCAAGACAACAGAAATAATTGAATTTTGAAGTATGACAGGTCGTGTGAGGAGAGACAAAACATATGAACAGTTTCACATTTGGTAGACCATGGAAGAAGTGGCAGTCACAATAAAAGGCAAGAAAAAAAATACTCAAAACTGTAGGCAGGCAGGAGACCGAAGGAAGACACCCTTGGAGACGGAGATAGATGTGCAGAACCTACCACGGTCTGAGGCTGGAGCAAAGATATCAGGCAAAGCCCATTCATGCTCCAGGCCCTGAATGAGCAGAAGGTGAGATCAGGTGTCACTGTGGCAGAGGCACAAAACCTGCCTAAACCCTGGACAAAGCTCCATACCAAGCAAAAGCAGTCTGCCGCTGAGAAAGAGGCAAAGTATACTCCTCACCCCAGTCCCCGGGAAAGGATGGCTGCTATTGGGAGAAAAGTACAAAACCCAGCTATCTTCACATTTTACTGACACTAGGCAAGGTATTCAATACTACATGCCATTAGAAGGGCAGGAAATCTGTTCATGCCCAAATCCTTCAAAGATACAAAGCAGAGATCTGCTGCTGCTGGGAAATGGTCACTCACTTGAACCTAGAACTTCCCACTGATATTAGGCAACATCTACCCACCATGATAGGAATGAGAAAGAAATTGGCCTGAGTGCTGGAACAGTGCTGTCCAGTAGGAATTTATACAATGACAGAAATATCCTATTTTGTGCTATCCAATATGCCAACCACTAGCCATATGTAGGTAGTTGGCTATTGATGAGTGCAGCTCTAGACTCCACTCTGAGTAAATGGGAGAGACTGTCCGCTCATGCAGGAGACAAGGAAAGTCCCACTCTTGAGGCACAGGTGTACAGAGTCTGATTAAGACTAAAACTGGAGCAGAAAAACCAAGAAACCCACCCTGTTCACACTAAGAACTTTGCACCAAGTAACAAGCAAGAGCAATCTATTGCTAAGGAAGGGGCAAGAGTACAGAGAGAAATACTCAACTCCTCTCACCTCTAAATGTGTCACAAACTGAAAGATGGAGTTGGAGCAGAAATGCTGAGAAACATCACCTGACATTGCAGGCCGCACACTAAGTACAAAGCATCAACAGTCCATCTCTGTAGGAATGTGAAGACTATGGTACACTGAAGGTAACTATGACAACCACAAAACCCAAACCCAGCTCAATTATTTACTAGATTGACCAATACCTGTTCATACTAACAACGTGACAGAAGTAGAGGAATATCTATTTCTGGATAGAAATATTATTTACCTCAGTCTCTACCATTCTTTAACAAGCAATGGCTGCCACTTAATCCAAAATTATGCAACACACAAAAGCAGGAGATAAAACAATCAACAAAACCAGACCCAGAGATGGACCAGATATTGAAGTTATCAGACAAACACTATAACTATGATTAATATGCTTAAAGATCTAGCGGGAAATTTTAACAAAAATATGGTGACTACTTTTTAAAAGGCAAATGAAAATATTTAAAAAATATGAAGACTTTATCAGGCTAATCAGCAGAATGAACACAACAGAGGAAAGAATAAAACTATAGAAAGACTGGGAGATTGGGACTGACATATATACACTAACATGTATAAAATAGATAAACTAATAAGAACCTGCTGTATAAAAAATAAATAAAACAAAATTCAAATATTCAAAAAAAAAACCCCACAAACTATAGAAGGATCAATAGAAATTATCCAAACTGAAACAAAGAAAGAAAAGAGTAGGAAGAGAGACAGAGCAACCAAGAGGTGAGACAATAGCAAATGGTCTAATATATTTTTACTTGGAGCCCAGAAGTAGATGGTGAACCACAAGAAATATCTGAAGAGATAATGAGGAAAAAGAATTCTAAGTTTAATGAATGACAACAAACCACAGATCCAAGAACCTCTGAGAAACCAATGCAGGATAAAAATAAAGAAAAACACACCTAGGCACATCATAGTCTGCTGCTAAAAAGTAGTGATAAAGAGAAAAATCTTGAAGACAGATAGTAAGAAAAAAAAATTACAAACAGAACAACAAAGATAAGAATCGTAACAGACCTCTCTTCAGAAACTATGCAAGCCAGAAGAGAGTAATGTCTTTAAAGTACTTAAAAAAAAACCTGTCAACCTAGAATTCCATACCCATCCTCCACAAAAAGGTTAAAAAAATATTTCATTGCTAGTAGACCCAAACTATAAGAAATGTTAAATCAACTTCTTGGGAAAAAGGAATTGATCCAGATAGGGCATCAGGATTAGTCAACTTTTTCTGTAAAAGGCCAGATAATAAGTGAATTAAAATTATTTGAAGGTAGACTGTGATAAATTAAAAATATATACTGAAAACTGTATAGCAATGAGTTTTTAAAAAAAAGAGTAGCTAGTAAGCCAATAGAAGAGATAAAATTGAATCATAAAAAAATACTCAATTGACAAAAAGGCAGGAAAAGTGGAGAAAAGGGAACAGATACAGCAAATAGAAAAAAAATAATGTAATGACAGATTTAAATCCAACCATATCAGTTACATTAATGTAAATGATCCACACTCCAGTTATAAGGCAGAGATGGTCACATTGAATAAATAAGAATAATACATAAATATAGTGACAAGAACATTACAGAAACTAAGAATAGAAAGTTAGAACATTAAAAAAAACTAATTATAACTGAATCACTTTGCTGTACCCCTGAAACGAACACAACACTGTAAATTAACTATACTTCAATTATTAAAAATTTTTTAAAAAGAGAGAAAATAATAATAAATAAACCCTAATTTATGTACCTACAGTAGATTGAAAATAATTCTGCTAGGTTTATATCAATACTGAAGAAATTTTTAAACTTCTCAAATGAAAGCAAATGGTGAATATAATTAACCTCAAGCTGAAATAATCTGACTATTTTGTGTCTTCCTTTGATTTCCTCATATGTTACGATCTCCATGTTAATTCTCCCCCACCTCCCTAAATATAGCAATGTTCATAAACACTGACCTTGCCATGGCTTCTTTCCACTTTCTGAAAACATTTATTCAGGGATAGATTATGTCGAACAGAATTCTTCCAGCCTGTTGGTGCGGTTGCAAAATATGGGAAGCGGTTCAGTATCCAGCTATAAATTTCTTTGACAGGCAAACATTTATTTGGAGACTGTTCAATAGCCATATAAATGAGAAGACTAAAGGAGTATGGGGGTTTTGAAGTTGCTGATTTTTTTTCTGGGTTCTGATAGCACGACGGTCCTAAGGATGGCACATCATCTCCCTCTATGTCATACAATGGACTAACAATTGGAAGACCCTCACTTCCAAAGCTGAAGTTTGTTAGGAGATTAGTACTTTCGTGAAGCCAGTTCAAGTTTGTGAGTTCATCATCTGCTGACTCACTGTTCACTAGAGTGGCCTTTGGCCTGGCAGCATCAACAGCTTCAGGCAAGCTTCCCATTTTGTAAATCTGGCTTAATCCTGCAACCTTTTCAGCTCCTGGAGTTTCAGCTCTCTTTTCTGGAGTCATTCCAATTATTGGACCCATTTACTCTTACAGTTCTGCAACAAAAGAAACAATTATCAGTCAATGTAATACTTAAGATTCGTAAACTCATGGAAGAAAGAAATACATATTTAAATAGCCCCAAATCAGAGAAATTTTGCAATCAATATCCCACATAATATTTAAGCACAATATCTGTATAACAAAGATGCTAAAGGTTACTATACAAGGAACAGAACTTATTTCATGTTATTTGAAATGACGGCAAATAAAATGCAGCACTATAGCACAATATGTACAGGTGATATTAACAGAATTAAGTAATGTATTTTGAATACTTATTAAAGTCCCTAGGCTTTAGTAACTGCCTAATAAGTAATGTTTACTGTTATTAAAAATGAACAATTATTTCTTTGAATTATAAAACTCTATAATCTATTCATTTTATGGATCTATGACTTCACTGTAATTAACAGTCATACATATGGCTCAATACAAACAATAACCAAATTTAAAATAAAGCTCAAATAATAATTCCAAATAAACCCTTTCCTCAAATCTGAAATACTTACCATAAATAATTTCTAGTATTTTTTAGTATATCATACTAAAAAGATAATATTCCTTAGTAACAAACTAAATTCGTTACTAGCAAAATTATATTTACTATAAATTTATTATTTATTTGTAAATTCCAGTATTTTTTTTTTTTGCGGTACGCGGGCCTCTCACTGTTGTGGCCTCTCCCGTCGCGGAGCACAGGCTCTGGATGCGCAGGCTCAGCAGCCATGGCTCACAGGCCCAGCCGCTCCGCGGCATGTGGGATCTTCCCAGACCAGGGCACGAACCCGTGTCCCTTGCATCAGCAGACGGACTCTCAACCACTGCGCCACCAGGGAAGCCCCAGCTTACATATTTTATTATAGAGAAATAGCTAAGTAAAAGTACATGTATTTAATATTTAGTAGTCGTTAAAAATGACTGTCTTGAAGATTGTGAAGTAAACAAAAAAGCTTATTAAAAACTGGTGAAAAAGTAGAAAATATACAGAAAGCTAACAGTGCCTTATATTAGTAACTTGGTAATTTTTTTCTCTGTTATATTTTCCGGTTTTTCTTTAAGGTGTTTATTATTTTTATAGTTTAAAGTTAAAACAATATACTCAAGGGGGAGAAGACTGTGTTAAACTATTTTTTAGTTGTAGTATTTCCATTTCACAAGAAACAAAATCACAAAAAGGTCACAGACTGATCAAAGACCTCTAGTCAAAAACAGAAGCCACCTCTCATTCTTAGTACAGTTTATTTTGTTATTAAGCTTTTCTGTAACACAAATTAGTTCACTGGTAAGTAGGGGAAAGATTTTAGTACAATGTGAAAGTCACATTGGTTTGTACATGATTTTTCCCAGCCTATGTCTTTGCACTACTAAATAGTAAGAGCTGAACCCCAAACAAGCTAACACAGTGGAAAGCAGCAAGCTGCTGAAAATACAGTACTGTACACAATTCTCATTCAACCCATGTTCTTCCTCTTGGCACAGTCTGGTCACACGCATTGTCTTGAAAATACTTAATGAAGTCTTCTCTGCAAATCTTTATGCATTTCACTCTGGCCTCCATAACCCTGTAGCTTCAACCCTTCCTTGCACACCCTTCCACCAGGCTACCTTCATCTCTTGTTTTTTAACCTTAAGTGGACTGTAGTATTTCTTTATATGTAACAGAGTTAATATAGTGTTCTTATTAAGACTTATTTTTATTAGTGTTCTGATTACAAAGCTTTGCATGTTTTGGGTGCGAACCATCAGCTCTGCACAATTTCAGTGTTCTCAGAAATACATAATATGTAACATTACAACAGAAAGGTCTGTATATTTTACACCAAAATCAAGAAAAGTTTGTTTTAAATTTTTATGAAACTACTTCTTAAAATGAACTGAAAGCATTCGATAGCAGATAATTAATAATGTGCATGGAAGTTTGCTTCATAAAGCAAAATAAGTAAAGAAATAAAAGGAAATCTGGGCTACTGATGTATTGATAACACTTCCTTTTAGTGATCTTTTAAGAACAATACTTCAACAAACCAAGTTTAACTGTTACACATAATAAATGTCACTCAAAATAGGCACTTAAGGCCTAGAAAATAAAATGTGGGATATGAAAATGTATCCTAATTTCTTAGGTGTATAAATAACATAACCCAAATAATGAATACATCCACTACAAACAGATTTCCAAAACCAAGACATTGGTACAAAAAAAAGGCATGTAAATGTACAAGACGATTTAGCAAAGTACACATTTGTGTTAAGACTCCAAATCTACATTTCAGGAAAGGACAGAATTTCCTCTCACAAGGAGAATTTTCAAAGTGGAGAGTTCAAATAAACCCAGTACAATCACTCTGGAGCCCCTGTCTAGAGCTTCACTGTATGACGGCCATGGCAGCATCTTGAGAAGACAGCTCAGGATTAAAATGCACCATTTTTTCCCACAGCTATGCAGCTCATGCATCTCCAAAGCTGTCCAACAGAGAACTGCATGTCTGCATATTATGTTCAATGCTACAATGACACTCAACTCCAGGGCAAGAAAAACATAATAAGATTCCATATTGGAATTCTCAGATCACTTCTCAAAAGGTCAGAGGAGAGCACTTTTGCTTAGGTTTGTATTAACACTGGTCTGAGAGGAAATGCTTGACAGAGAGTAAGTAAGAGAAGGGAAACTAAGGCAGCAGAGAATTTTCAGTGTCATCTAAGGTACAAGGTGCCAAATTACAAGGTATTAGAGGTGTCACAGTGATAGCTTTTTTTAACCTGAAATAATTAAGGAACCTCCTAAACACAAAATGTTGGTTAAAACCACATAGATTTTATGACTTAATTTATCCACATTTTTAATTGATTGTATCAAAGATTAAGCAAACAAATTTTAGTTAGAATCCTTAAATATTATATTATTTAGCCTCTAAGTTTTTCACACATCTCGTAAAATTGAGTTGTACTGAAACTCGTTTTTCCCCCCACCAAATTCATTAACATTATTGCAGCAGTAATTCATTCTTTTTACAGATGACTTATATTCTACTTTATGAACATACCACAATTTATTATACTCTTAAGAACATTTATTTATGTTTATGTTTGGGGCTATTACAAGTAGTATTGTTATGGACATCCTTGTTCATATCCCTTGGAACACAACTGTAAATAAATTTTCTGAAATTCTAAAAGCAGAATATATGTGAAGGAGTGGACTTATTGGGTCACAGAGTATTCTTTTCTTCAATTTTAACTGATAATGACAAATTGCTACCAGGAATGTATGTGTATTTTGTTTGCTCCATGTACTCATCAAAAAAAAATTTTTTGCCAACCTGATGACTATGAAATTGTAACTCCTTGTGGTTTAATTTGCATCTCCCATATAAGTAATGGGGTTGAATATCTCTTCATATACAAAAGAAACATAAAAGTCAAGTGTATATATATGGCAAACATATATATATATATTTGCTATTTAGATTCCCTCTTCTATTAAGTGTCTGTTGAAGTCATTTGTATTGTTTGGATACCAATCCTTATATGTGATGCAAATATCTTTCCCTATTTAGGTGGCTTGTCTTTTTATTAGTTGCCTATTAATGAAAAAGTTCTTAACTTTAATAGGGTGCATTAACCCTTTTCTTTATGGTTACCATAGTTTATTTCTCATTTAAGAATTCCTTCTGGGGACTTCCCTGGTGGTGTAGTGGTTAAGAATCCGCCTGCCAGTGCAGGGGACACGGGTTCAAGCACTGGTCTGGGAAGATCCCACATGCCGCGGAACAACTAAGCCCATGCACCACAACTACTGAGCCTGAGCTCTAGAGCCCACGAGCCATAACTACTGAGCCCACGTGCCACAACTACTGAAGCCTGCATGCCTAGAGCCCATGTTCCGCAACAAGAGAAGCCACCGCAATGAGAAGCCCGCGCACTGCAACGAATAGTAGCCCCCGCTCACAGCAACTAGAGAAAGCCCACACGCAGCACGAAGACCCAACACAGCCAAAATTAAATAAATAAAATTTATTTTTAAAAAAATAATTCCTTCTGTACACCAAATTCATAGAGCTTTTATCCCATACTGTCTTCTAAATGTATTATAGCTTTTACCTTTCACAGTAGGTCTTCAATTCATAAAAAAAGTTATGTACATATTTTTTACTCAATTTCATTTTTTTACATATGGATACACATCTGTTCCAGCATTATTTGTTAAAAATTTTCTCTTTCCTGCTGGAAGAACCAATTCATCATTGGCCCTTAGCATCTCTAACATTCTCACCAGGTATGCCAAGACTGAAAGGCCTTTATGTGGGCCATTTCTCAGGGTTGTGTTTGCCACAAACAAAACTGAGGGATGACCTAACATCTCCCAGACAAAGGGCAGTCCAAGCTCCATTAACATTTCTTCTTTCATACATGAGTTATTTAGACGAATATATCTTAATTTCCATGTGATTTTTCTTCTTACTGATTTCTAACTTAAATGAATTGATCTATAGGATACGAATCCTTTGAAATCTGTTGAAACTTACTAGATGGTCCAGTATGTGGTTGACTTTCATGATGATTCAGCTGATGTTTCCACAGTGACTGGGTGCAATATATGTCCGTTGGATCATGCTTGTTAATTACATTAAGTTTTCTATATTCCTGATTTTTTTTTTTTTGGTCTGCTCTCTTTACCAATTAATGAGGAAGATATATTACAATCTCCCACTATACTGGTGAAATTTATCAATTTTTCCTGGTAGTTGTATTAATTTTTGCTTTATTTGTGGTTTTGGTTATTAGTTGCATACAATTAAAACTTCTAAACATTCGTGGCGAAATGAAACATTTTCCATTACATATCAATTCTTCCTCTCCCATTGCGGAGCACAGGCTCCGGACGCGCTCAACAGCCATGGCTCACGGGCCCAGTTGCTCCGCGGCATATGGGATCTTCCCAGACCGGGGCACGAATCCGTGTCCCCTGCATCGGCAGGTGGACTCTCAACCACTGCGCCACCAGGGAAGCCCTCAATTCTTTTTTTTATCTCTAGTAATTCTACTTGTCTTAAAATCTATTTCAAATGATATCCCAGCTTTCATTCCATTAACATTTGCCTGGTATATCTTTTTCCATCATTTTACTTACAACATGTTTTCCTTTTGTTTCTTTGTAGTCTGGACTAAACCCCATATAGCTGAACATTTTAAAATATAAGGTATAGATATATTTGGATTTACTTCTATCATCTTATCTGTTGTTCCACACTGTGTCTTTCTCTCTTTTCTTGCCTCCTTTGGGATTATTTTTTTCTGGTTCCATTTTTTATCATCTACTAGTTTGGAAGTTATATATTTATTTCTATTACTAAAGTGTTACCATAACATTTTTTTTTTCCTGCGGTACACGGGGCCTCTCGCTGTTGTGGCCTCTCCCCTTGTGGAGCACAGGCTCCGGATGCGCAGGCTCAGCGGCCATGGCTCACAGGCCTAGCCACTCAGCAGCATGCAGGATCTTCCCGGACCGGGGCACAAACCCGTGTCCCCTGCATCAGCAGGCGGACTCTCAACCACTGCGCCACCAGGGAAGCCCATTACCATAACATTTTTATCACACATACTCATCAAAATCCAAAGTTACTTTTAATCTTCTCCGGAGTAACAAAAAGATCTTTTGGATACTAGTTCCAATCACCTCTCCCCAGTTTATAAAATAAACTGACAATTAGTAAATAACTAAAACAACTGCTATTTCAGTTTTTTTAATCCCATAAGACACTATTATTATTGTTTATACAGTTTTTAAAAAATTAACTTACACTTTATTAACATACGCTTACCACTGTCTTTGATCATCATTCCTTTTTGAATCTCAGACTTTCAATGACCATTTTCCTTCTACTTAAAATGGTCTGCTAGGGGGATGGGGGAGCAATGGAGTGGGAGTTTGGGGTTAGCAGATGCAAAGTATTATATACAGAATGGATAAACAACAAGGTCCTACTATATAGCACAGGGAACTATATTCAATATCCTGTGATAAACCATAATGGAAAAGAATATGAAAAAGAATACATGTAACTGAATCACTTTGCTAAAAAGCAGAAATTAACACAACACTGTAAATCAACTATACTTCAGTTAAAAAAAAAAGTGGTCTGCTAGTGAACTTTCGGATTTCTCTGAGCATGTCTTTATTTTGCCCTTGTTCTTGAAAGTTATTTTTTGCTAGCTGTAGAATTCTGGGTTGAACTAGAGTAGGTCACAGCTTCTAGATTTATTTTCACTGAGTACATCATTTCATGATCTCTATTTCCATTATGTTATTGAAACCTAATAATCCTTTGAAAGTGTTCTGTGTTTTCTCTTAAAAATTTTCCCTTTATTAACCTCTTTTATATTTTCCACTTTATTGTCTGCATTTCCACTTTATTGTACTGCATTCTGAATCTCTTCAGGTTTATCTTTTTTTTTTTAACTGATGTAATTGGAATGTTTATTTATTTAAATTCATTTAAATTTATTTACTTATTTATTTTATTTTTGGCTGTGTTGGGTCCTCATTGCTGCGCAGGCTTTCTCTTGTTGTGGCGAGCAGGGGCTACTCTGAGTTGCGGTGCACAGGCTTCTTACTGCAGTGGCTTCTCTTATTGTGGAACACGGGCTCTAGGCACGCAGGCTTCAGTAGTTGTGGCTCATGGGCTCTAGAGTGCAGGCTAAGCAGTTGTGGTGCATGAGCTTAGTTGCTCCACAGCATGTGGGATCTTCCCAAACCAGGGTTCAAACCCACGTCCCCTGCACTGGCAGGTGGATTCTTAACCACTGCGTCACCAGGGAAGTCCCACGTTTATCGTATCATTTTTTCTTCAATGGGGTCTATTTGCTTTTACCTATTCCTTGAATTCTAATTTCAGTTACTGTATATTTTCATTTCTAGAACTTCTGATTCTTCTACAAAATGTATGTTTGCTCTTTTCCTCATTTTTAAGCTTTCACTGAACATATTAAATATAATTATTTTCTATTTTACACCTGATAATTCCAAGATGTGAACCATTTGTAGGTCTGATTCTACTGATTCTCTTACATTGTGCCCTGTTTCCTTAGATGGCTTGTAAATTTTTATTTTAAGCAACTCATTTTCATTGTAACTTTACCAACAGGAATTCTCTGACAACGATGATTTGTGCTGCTTCTGTCAGGCCCCTGGGAGTAGTAACAATCCAGGATCATTTAAAATTCTTATAACAGAATTCAAATGCGAAGTATAGAAAGTGAGGAAGTGGAAAAAGGTAAGAAAAGCAAAGAGAGAAAAGAATACGGCAGAGGGGACTTCCCTGGTGGTCCAGTGGTTAAGAATCCACCTTCCAATGCAGGGGATGCAGGTTCAATCCCTGGTCAGGGAACTAAGATCCTATATACCACGGCGCAACTAAGCCTGTGTGCCACAACTGGAGAGCCTGTGTGCTGCAACTACAGAGTCCACGTGCTCTGGAACCCACGTGTCACAATTAGAGAGAAGCCTGCTCGCTGCAACGAAGGATCCCCCATGCTGCAACGAAGACCCAAAGTAGCCAAAAATAAATAAATATTAAAACAAAACAAAACAAACAAAAAATAAAATAAAATAAAATTCTTAGCTTGAGGTCTAGTGTGAATTCAGGCTGCAAACCAGTGTGAGGGCTGGATTGTGGTAACAAATTTTCAGTAGAGATTTTTTATTTTTCCTGTTAGCAGCAATATTATAGAAAGATAATTTTCTTTGTTGGGAAAGAATTTCTAGATCACTCTTACACCTAGAAGGTATATACCCCTATGGAAAAAGGGCTATTACTGGAGAAGACTGCTAAATGTTTTACTCTGGTGGCTCTGGGCTTTGCCTCCTGATCCCTGAGCCCCCAAAAGGCCAGGAAAACAGAAGCTCACTTGATTTGGTAAATACCCTCAAGGAAATAGCCAGCTTCAGTACTCAGCTTACCTCACTGGGTTTCCAATTAGTGTTCAGTCTAAATATTCTTTACTTTTGTGCCAGAGCACTGATGCATTTTGTCCAGCATTTTAGGTTGTTTTCAGCAGAAAGACTAGTCCGGGTACTTAGTTCCCCATGCCGCTGGAAACGGATGTTTACATTAGTTTCTGATGGCAATATCTCTAAAGAACATTATCCCCTATTTTAGAGCACTGGTTCTTCTCTAACTTACATTATCCCGTATTTTAGAGCGCTGGTTCTTAAGTTTCTTCTGCCTCCACACACTTGAGGAATTTCACTTACTCCTATCACTAAGAGTTGCTTGTTATGACAGTGATTCCCAACTGGCAGTAGGTAGAAGACATTTCCTTGGAGGTGAAAGGTGGTAATCAAAAACTGTGTGTACATTTTTTTCCCCAAGAGGTTACTTCTTCTCATCCCTTTAAAAAATCATACTTTAAATAAAGGAAAGGTATTTTAACCCCTTAACTATGATTCAAGCTATTATAAACAAAGATTTGGTAAAGAATAATACTTATAGGGATTGCTCAAGTATATAGGACTATTTGCCACTTTCTCAGTGTTTCTCAATAAGTGTGTGCCATGGATAAACTCTGGGGGCCACAAATTTGCAAATTTTCATTTTGTGTTTTCATTTCAATAACAATATAAAGAGAAAAACGAAAGACTTAAAAATAAACTTACTTCAGAAACTAAAGTCAGTGATTCTAAAAATGGGATATATAATTATTTTCTTTAAAAGGGATCCATATATTATTCCAGTTACAAATACTGCTTCACACTCAAAGGTCTCACATTTGTTATGCTTGAGTTACTGGATTAATCTTCCTAGTTCTATATCCTAGTCCTCAGTTGTACTGTAGTCACTGTACCTGACTATACAGGTATATGATCCCTTACTTAAAATCCTTGAGGGCAGATATATTTCAGAATTCAGAATATTCTGGATGTTAGAAAGGGACTACAATGCACACGTGATATGTTATACAGTGTGTCAGTGAGGTCTGAGGCAGGACCCCATAATAAAAATGTTAATGTTTCTGCAGAAAAATGTATATTCACAGTAAGAAGGGAGTAAATAAAGACCATCAATAGTCTTATATCAGTTCAGATCATGTTTTAACACTACATGGGTTAAGAGAAAACTTTTGGCTTTCGGAGCACTTTGGATTTCTAAAACATGGAAATACAATTATAGAAGCATTATCTGCTATAGACTGGAAATCCAGATAAATTTCATTAGAATTTCATATAAGATATGATAATGCACCTTAAGGTGCATGAATTTAATGCATCAACTTTGTAATTTTTTCCCCCAAATACTTAGGAACCCCTTTTTGTCTAGTTGTAGTTTAATAGTTGAGGATACAGAACAAGCAATTTCCTGACAATATTATATTATAAATTCTAAAATGTCAGAAATATCTAAATGTATATAGGAATTTAAAATATATTCCAAAGCTAACATATAAACTCTATTGGATTATGATTATAATATCTCTACATCTGGTAATGTGGATAAAAGATAGAGAAAGCAAAGTATAAGAGATACACTATTCAGAATAATCTCTCCTTGTCCTTTTCTAAGATGCTTCAAGAAGAAACCTTTTACTCCTACTATACTCATGGCTCCGTTGTCATAGGTGTTAGATTCTATGGTAAAACAGTGTACAACTATAAAATGAAAGGCTTCTTCCTTGAGAAAGGAATATATATATGTAATACTAGAAGGTACTAAACAGAAAGTTGGGGAGGCAGTACATTTGAAGTTAAAATTGTGAAAGATAAGGCAATTTCATATTATAAAGTCATAAAAGTGAAATCTAAATCATTATTATTAACATTAGAATCACATCTGGTGGCAGTGAAGCAGAGGGTTAAAGAGCATGAGCTGTGAAGAGATATTGCCTGGGTTCAAATTCCAGGTCTGCCATTCAACAGGCTATAAGACCTATCAACGAAGAATTCTAACAGTACCTACTTTCATAAGATTGTTAGTACAAATTAAATGAGAATAAATATAAAGGACTTAGAACAAAGGTAGAGAGTAAGTACACAATAAATACTAGCTATAGAGATGGTAATTATTATTACTGTTATTAATTTTTAAATTATTATTAGCTTTCTTCCTAAAGTAGTAGATTTATATATGTTATATCTCTCGAACACAAAAAAATTAGGGTATAAAATCAGTAACTATACTTTGTGTTTTGAAGAAATTAAAAAAAAATTCTAGTATTAAGGATGGGCCTCCTTTATGACCAGTGACACCCTCTGGTGAGGCAGAAATTAGGACTTCTCAGAAGAGTGCTGCAATAACAGTTTTATCATTTTCTTTATGATGCGACTTTCACTTCCTTATTCTGTTTCCATGAACTTTATGTATGTCAGTCTTTTACCAATCATACCACATGACAGAACCTTTCTTCAAATCTTTCTAGTTTAATAATCTAAAAGCATTTAAATCATATAAACTTTCAGAACTATTTTTGGTTTTTTGTTATTAATGGCCCCAAAAGATTTTAAGTTCCTTTATTAATAGCTGCCTAATGCTAACATTCTAACAAAAGAATTTATATAAAAAAAAAACTACATTACCTCTGAAATAAAATATGTTGAGTTTTCACTAGTAATGACATTCTCAATAACAAAAAGATACAGTGGCAAATATAATGCTATAATCAAAACAGCACAGGAATATAAATACCTACATATATAGTTATATTTATTTGTATCTGACTAGTTCAGAATCTATCATGAATCTACCGAATTCTTACCAAGTTAAAATATTCAAAATAATTTCTTTAAGATATTACTTATATTACTTATACTGTAAATTTCAGGATAACATCTATAGTACCTTAAAAATAGACTCATGTATATAAAATTTAACAACCCAAAAAAATCAGGCTCTCAGCCCAGCAATTCTCATGAACATAAAAGTTTTTTAATGTATACCTTAGTAATATAAATCCATAGCAAATAAGAAATAATTGCAATTAATTCAGTTCTACTGTGTTTAATACTTTTAAAAAGTGCTTTTCAAATTATATTATTGAATTTCATGTTACAGTTTTCAACTTTAATTAAGTTTTTATCTTACCTATATCATAGTTCTTAAGAACCCTAAATCCGTAAGTTATTGTTTGCAAGATACTTTTTTAATTGTTACAAATTTAGATTTAATCCATAATATTATTTAAGAATTCATTTTAGGAAATGAAAAATAGCACTGAAAAAAGACATCAAAATAAAATAATAGTTAATTTTTGATATCCCAAAGGAAATTTATTCCAATTTATTTCTTCCCTGCACCCTTGAGCCAATCATTGAATATTTCTGTCCTCATTACACAGAAAGGATAAATGAGGAAAATCAATTTTGCTGTTTCTAAAAAAATTTTACTACACTGGACTAAAAAGGAAGCATGCCATCTGTTATGTTCTACTAGAACTGGAAAGAAGTTGAAACCAGCTCTTGAGCAATCGTACTGAGAAGCCCCGAAGAAGACTTAAAGCACGGGATGATTAATCTGGAACTATGCGGCAGCATCTGACCTACAGATACAGTTGTTTCTCACCGTCTTCACCCTACTAGTCTAGCTTCCTATTTAAAATCAGTCTCATTATAAATACTTTAAACATCTAAATTCCTGAAGCATGTGACAAATGAGTATGATATTTGGTTGTATTTAATTATACATATTTACAATTTCTAATTATGCTTTTTTACATGGTCTTAAGACATCTGGAAACTTTATTTCTATTGACTTGCTATTTTACCTCTCACCAAGAACTTAATGTCATCAGTAAATTAAATAATCTTAGAAGTGTGAAAAGAGTAACCAGAGAGTAGGCCCCTTCTCAGATTTGTGGCTTTCCCATCCAATCACTTTAAAGTAACCAATATAAAAAACCATTTGACAGTCTAAGACAACCCTAGCAAGGGGAAATAGGCTGTCATTCACTTAGCTCACATGACTAAACAATGTTTTCCATAGGAAAAAAAAATCTACTACAGAGTTAAGGCATACACAGAAATCGCAAATGTTTGTGAATTTTATCAGAACTGCCTGGCAATTACTTCAATTCTTTACTGTAATTTAAGCTTTGTCTCTGATTAAGATTTACGATATAATAAAAGGAATTTCCATTCAATTTCCCGCTCCTTTCCTCACCTTCACCTCCTTAGGAATAAACCATTTTTATTAATTAATTATAAAACATACCATAACTCAAGACTGGAAGCCACAGTACTATATTTCCTAGATTTATTCAGCAGTATAATAAGCTTATAATAAGCTCAACATAAAATATTTTAGCAGTTTACAGATACTAATTATTTTCAAAATCTTAAGAGTTCCTCATTTTTAAATAAGGAAAACAATTTTCTTGTTAATTTATCACATTGGTAGTGATAATAGTGTAACACTTATCGAGCACATACTATTTGCAAGGCTTTGTGTAACAAATTTAATGCTAGAACTTTATAAAGATATTCTATTAACTCAAATTATCTGATAACTTTGGTAACCCTGAGGTAAGAAAATTAAGCCATATAAAAGGAACTCACAACCTTTTCTACAATACATTCTTTGTTTTAAGGTTCTCTATCATAAATACTGTCCATCGCATAAAATCCAATATTGAGATTAGAGGGTAGATTCAAATCCCAAAAGTACTACTGCAAAAAGACGTATGTTTGATTATAATGCTACATGATGTCATGTATCCAGGACAACTGAAGCATTATGATCTCTTAGGGATAAAACTGCCTCTTGGTCATAGATTTAGGTGACACAGCATGTGATCCATTCATGTCTCTAAACAAAAAATGTGTGCAGCTGCATTTTCCTGTCAAGAAAGGGAAAGGGAGGGAAGGACGCAGAATACAAAAGGGTCAAAGATTTGTCTCATAGAGAAACAGTTTTTCAAATAGGGGTAAAAAAAGAAATAAAATTGAGAGGGGGTGCTTCCCTGGTGGCGCAGTGGTTGAGAGTCCGCCTGCCGATGCAGGGGACACGGGTTCATGCCCCGGTCCGGGAAGATCCTGCGGAGCGGCTAGGCCCATGAGCCACGGCCGCTGAGCCTGCGCGTCCGGAGCCTGTGCTCCGCAATGGGAGAGGCCACAACAGTGAGAGGCCCGCAAACTGCAAAAAAAAAAAAAAATTGAGTGGGGGAAAAAACCTTTCCCCAACTCGTGCTAAAAGCAGAGAACACTAAAATTGGGGAGGGGAGTGGGATCTGTTGTGGTAATCTTCCACTGAATCCACTTTTCTCCTAAGTTAACTTGCCCAAATACATCGTGTAACCATGGTTCAAATGCCCTGTCTACCTAAACAACTTTGTGCTACTTGTATACAGTATATAGAGGTTCCCTACACATTGTCACAGCACTTGTCTCCCCCCACGCGCCAAAAAAGTCTCAGTTGTTCATTTGTTTCTTGGAGAAGTTAATATGAAGCAATAGCTTTATAAGTTAAAAAAAAAAACTGCTTCTAACCAGTAAACAAACATGATATTTTCCATATAAAGACCAAATATATATATATATTTTAACAATGAATCCCTAGCGCATAACCCTGCCTTTCACACAGAGAAATACTGGTTTCAAAAAAATAGTACCATAAGAGATCTAAATTGAGTGAAAATTGTTTTCTCTGTCGAGAAAAATAGCTATTTCTAATAAATGTTTTTAAAAAGTTCATGACAAAATAATTTGTAAACTTCTATTAGTATCTAAAACATAGCACTAGTTTACCTTACATGTTACTAAACATAGTGATAGAAAAAAAGCGCTTACTAGCTTTCAGAGTAAATCTAGCTGAGAAAACCCATCTTCTCAATCTTTGGGACTACAATCAATGCCATATCTGAACCAAAATGCGTTAAAGGCTGAAAAAAACTGACAGTACAGAAAAACAAACAAACAAACCACAAATGGAGAGAAATATCCTTACCATCTAGAATTAGAAGTAATGTCACCTGTGCTACAAACCATTCGCGGTGCGCGGGCCTCTCACTATCTCGGCCTCTCTTGTTGCCGAGCACAGGCTCCAGACACGCAGGCTCAATAGTTGTGGCTCACGGGCCTAGTTGCTCCGCAGCATGTGGGATCCTCCCAGACCAGGGCTCGAACCCATGTCCCCTGCATTAGCAAGCAGATTCTCAACCACTGCGCCACCAGGGAAGCCCAGCACTTTGGTTTTTTGATAGCCTTGTAACTGTACTTGAAAAGTTATTTTGAAAGGAACAAAGTTACAGAAACCTGAAAATCAACAGATCTAATGTCCTAAAGTACAAAGATAAATTTGGTTGGCATGTGAATACAAACAGGTGGTATTTTTTATCACCAAAATTTATTTATGTGTAATATGGTTTTCAGTGCCTTGAATATAAGCTATAATTAGTCAGCCATGCAGTAAAACTACAGTGAATTGTTCCACTGAAAATAAGCATCTTTTAAAAGCACACTCATGATCAAAATAAATTTAATAAAGGCAGACAATGATATCTTACCTTACTAATAACCCCCATATCAAATTTGGAAACCAAGATTAAAACTTAAGACTGTATACTGGTTGACTTAATATACTGATTTTATATGTAATTCTAAAAACAACACAAAAGCATGATTAACTTAACACAGAATTAAGCCCTCTTTAAAATAGGACTAAACTAACCCTATATGAACCTTACTTAAGTAAAATATATTTATGCTAAAAATTATTAAAGGTATATATTATTGGTATTTCCCTGGTGGCACAGTGGTTAAGAATCTGCCTGCCAATGCAGGGAACATGGGTTCGAGCCCTGGTCCAGGAAGATCCCACATGGCGCGGAGCAACTAAGCCCGTGTGCCACAACTACTGAGCCTGCGCTCTACAGCCTGCAAGCCACAACTACTGAGCCCACGTGCCACAACTACTGAAGCCCGTGCGCCTACAGCCCGTGCTCTGCAACGAGAAGCCACCGCAACAAGAGAAGTCCCCGCTTGCCGTAACCAGAGGAAGCCCACCCGCAGCAAAGAAGACCCAACACAGCCAAAAATAAATAAATAAATAAATTTACTTTTTAGAAAGTATATGTTACTAAATAGACTAACTCCAGAGCATTTTAGAAAGTAGTAATACTTAACTGTAATAATCATTCAAGTTTCTAAATAAACTTATATGGAATATAAAACCCGAATTCTAAGTAGCCATATCAACTGCAGCTATTTACAGCTAGTTGTCACTACTAGTAGATAGAATCAGCAACTGAGTGGATGTTAGTTCCATTTGATAATACTATATAGAGAATACTGAAAGAGAATATGGCTGTTTTTCTTCTTGGAGGTAGATCAATGTTGGTGGTGGTGGTGGTGGTGGTGGTGGTGGTGGTGTGTGTATGTGTGTGTGTGTGTATTTTTTGTTTTGACCAGTTGAGCTTCAGATACCTGTGAGATACTTAAGTAGAGTGGGCATTTGGGATATATGAGATCTAAAGTTCAGGAGAGAGGTTTGGTCTGGAGATAGATTTTGGAGTCGTTAAACCTGAAATCTGCCCATCTTTCTCCACTTTCACAGTCACAACTATAGTCCAGGTCAACATCATCTCTCATCTAGACCACTACAATGGTAGTCTACATGAATGGTACCCCCTACGGTTTGTGTTCTGCACAAACATATGCAGTGGCTCTGATAATATCTTCCTAAATTAGTCCCCCTGCATCTATGCCTGATGCTCCTAATTTGTTTTCTATAATATAGCATAATCTTATAAAATGCAAAACTGAAAATGTCCCTTTCTTGCTTAACCCATCAAAGGGACCCTTAGGTCAAAGTCCAAAGGCCTTAACATGGTGTATGAGACTCTGCATAACTTAGCCCCTGTCTAACATCTCTGGCCTTATCTTTTGTCACTCTCCCTTGTTCTCCCCACTTGAGATGTCTGAATAGGCCATGCTTTCTCCTCCTTCCTCAGGGTCTTTACAAATGCTACTATCTTTGCCTAAAATACTCTTCTTCTCATTCTTACTTGTATGTACATTTCACCTAGCCCTAACGGCTTTCATTCGTATTTCAGCTTAAAAATCTTAAGAGAGACTTCCTCTAACATCCCAGACTACAGAGGGCCCCAAGTTCATTTCTTCCATAATTGCCTATACTTTTTAATAACATTTGGCACACCTGAGATGGCTCAATACATATCTTTCCTAACTGACTGAAAGCTCCATAATGGCAGACAAAACAGTTGTCTGTTTTGTTTACTGCTCAAATATTTATTGTCTGACAGATCTTGGTTCCAGCTCTGCTACTACATAACTGTGACATCTATAAACTGAGATGGTTGAACTTTTGTTCTACAATAATCTAAGTGCTATTAAAAACTGAAATTCAGGGCTTCCCTGGTGGCACAGTGGTTGAGAGTCCGCCTGCCGATGCAGGGGACATGGGTTCATGCCCCGGTCCGGGAAGATCCCACATGCCGCGGAGCGGCTGGGCCTGTGAGCCATGGCCGCTAAGCCTGCGCGTCCAGAGCCTGTGCTCCGCAACGGGAGAGGCCACAACAGTGAGAGGCCGGCGTACCGCAAAAACAAAACTGAAATTCAAATATTACTAGCTTTCCTGTAGATATATACATGGTAAGACCTACCTTTCCTACTTGTATGTACATTTCCAACATGTGTGAGTGTGTGTATAAATTATGTACACATAATTTATGTAAATGAGAGCTAGTACTTTCTTACATAAAAAAATTCATTGAATGCTTATTGATACCTGGTGTTTTACTTGTATTAACTCTTTTAATCTTTGTAACAACTCTACCAGGCAACTGCTATTATGTCTATTTTATGAGGAAACAGATGCAGAGAGATTAAACAGTGTGCCCACATCACAAATCATGAAGTGGCACAACTGTGATATAAGCTCAGGGAATAACATGACTCCAGAGCTCATGCTCTTCACTAGTATACTAGTTGTCATCCTACCTAGATTGCTTCATAGGAATAACAACAAAAAAGCTACATACTATCATCAATATATCTGACTCAGTATCTATCAATACATCCTCAACCTAATGCTCTTCCATATGAAGTTAGTCCAAACTAGACAAACCTGTTCAAATACTTCCTGTACATTTCTTTATATGCTTCCTCCTGCTATTCTAAACATCAGGGTTGTCTACTCTCCCTACCACCAATCAGTCAAAACCCTAATACTTAAGGCCTCACTTAATGACAACTCATCCATGTAATTCCCACCTGGACTTCTCTTAGGGATTTTCAATCTCTCTCACAATGTTCCAATTGCATTTATATGTCCTCTTTTTACAGTAGTTATTTGTGTCAACAGCTCAAAAGAAACAATTGACATGAAATCACTTTATAAACACTAAAGTTCTATATTATAAAGTATTTAATCCAGACTAAATAAAAAACCAGAGGAGACTAGGAAACAATGGGTTCAACACACCTAAGCAGAATACTTCAAGCAAGTACAACCTGACTCTAACTTGCTGCCAACTAGACAAGAAACACAAAGGTAAAATTATACTCAAATTATACTGCATGATAAGTTTTTTCAATTAAACAAAGGAGACATTTTTTTTTCAAAGGAGACATTTTAATCAAACTACATGGAACAAAAAGTTGAAGGGTGAAATATGATATTCATTAAAAACAAATTTACTGAGCATTAACTTTCAAGTAAAGAATATTATGTTAGATACTATGTTCCATTCTGCTCTGTGATCTTTTCACTTCCTAAATTTCAGTTCTCTACTTAAGAAATATTTGGAAAATAGTTTTATCACAAAAGGAAACTTTTAAACATCAATTATTTTAATTCCATCTGAACAACATGCTCTTTTGAAGTTGCAATTAAAGAAAGCCTAATGCTAATCCACGTGTATGAAGAACTACTAAAGGAAAAGTTTGAAAAAAACAGAGATAATGAGTTGTTAAAGGTACTGACACACCATTAATAAGCCTCCATTATGACTATAAAATCCACCTCACTCAATCCCACTCATTGGGGAAAGTTCCTACTCTGTGTTCCCACAGTACTAGAACCCATGTCTAGAAGGGTATGTCTCACACTGCAATTATTTACTTTCATGCATCGGATCCTTGTTATTAAACCCAATTTTTTCTCCATGATTTAAGAATGGTCCTAGGTGTACACAATGTAGGTTAGCTTTTGAATATTGGAAAAAGCCAAAGCATTAAAAGTCAAAGCACTAACACTTGTATATGTGCAACAGAAAGACAATCCCATGACCCTTTCACAATTTCCCAAAGGATCTTTAATAGATTCTTAAAGGCTCTCTTAACTATGAAGAAATAATCAGGGCAAAACAACAGGTTCAGAATTTTGTGACATCTATATACAATCAGTGGACGGCATTAAGTGGCAATAATTTCAGAAGAAATGAAAGTTTTTTGTCAAGATTTTAGGAAAAAAAGACATGACCACTCCCTGAATTTAAATTACCAGGAAGATGATTTTGGGAAGATGGCAGCTGTCGTGGCAGCAAATTTTTTTTTATTTCTTTAAATTTTTTTATTTTTATTTTTTGCTGTACACGGGCCTCTCACTGTTGTGGCCTCTCCTGTTGCGGAGCACAGGCTCCGGACGCGCAGGCTCAGCGGCCATGGCTCACGGGACCAGCCGCTCCGCGGCACATGGGATCTTCCCGGACTGGGGCACGAGCCCATGGCCCCTGCATCAGCAGGCGGACTCTCAACCACTGCGCCACCAGGGAAGCCCGGCAGCAAATTTTTGATTCCTTGCAAATCTTCACATAAAAACAGGCAGAGCAGCTATAGAGCAAACCCCAAACCCATGGGTAATAACTACAATAAAACTATTTAACAAAGTCTCCCTGCAAACCTCAAAATACAAGGACATAAACAAACCACCAAACAGCCCACAGACTTATTTTCTATCAGTGTCTAAGTGAGAGAAAATAGAGGGAAGCAATGAGGTGTCTGAGGAACTTGAGAAGAGAAGCACAAAACAGCCAAAAGGTATTCCCTGGAAAGTACTGAGAGACAGTTTGTGAACAGAAGCTGAAGCTATTCCAAAAGTGGGTAAGTGCAAGGGGTCTACAGTAAGGCCTACAGGCATGGAACAATCTAGTCCCTTTGAGCTCTCAAAACTTGACCTTTGGGGCTCTCTTCCAAGACAGACCCTAGACTTAAGAGGAAGTACTGGGAATAGAAACAAAATTGAGCAGGACAGGGAAAAACAAGATTAAGGAAAGAGGGTCCGGACATAAGTGCCAGAGTAGAAAGAGCCAGAAAATCTCTGAAAGCCATCCACCATTTTTTAAACAATGGAAAAAACAAAAAACAGAGGACTGTGAAGTTAAAAGAGCTATCGGAACCAAGCCTCCTCCTACAAGTTCAAGAAAACTAGTTTCATAAAAAGAAATGATGAAAAGTGTTGAGGGTTGAATATCATACAAAGTTACAATAAGGAAAGAGAAACAAAAATAGTTAAACTTGGGACTTCCCCAGTGGTCCAGTGGATAAGAACCCACGCTCCCAATGCAGGGGGCCTGGGTTCGATCCCTGGCCAGGGAACTAGATCCCGCATGCATGCCGCAACTAAGAGTTCTCATGCTATAACTAAGAAGCCCGCATGCCTCAACTAAGAAGTCCGCATGCCGCAACTGAAGAAGCCTGTGTGTTGCAACAAGGATCCTGCGTGCTACAGCCAAGACCCAGTACAGCCTAAATAAATAAATAAAATAAATATTAAAAGAAAAAAAAAGAAAAATAGTTAAATGCAGAGAAGCAGGGCAGAGGGGGAAATGGGAGTTGTTCCATGGGTAAAAGTTTCCATTTCACGAGGTGAATATGTTTTAGAAATCTGCTGTACAACACATTTCCTATAGTTAACAATACTGTATTGTACACTTAAAATTTTAAGAGGGTAGACCTCGTGTTAAATGTTCTTACCACAGTAAAAATAAATAAGTAAATAAAATAAAGATATAAAAGAAAAAACAGGGAATAAAATTATATCCTACAATGAAAGCATGCCAGAAAGATATGCTCACAGGAGAGACAAAAATGAGCTTCTATTTCAAAAAGAGCTTAAAAAAATTACGTAAGACATGAAAAAAAAATCAGAACTAGAAAAGCTCAGGAAAGTGGGGTGTGTGTGTGTGTGTGTGTGTGTGATGGTGGTGGTGTGATGAATTGGGAGATTGGGATTGACATGTATACACTAATACATATAAAATAGATAACTAATAAGAACCTGCTGTATAATAAAATTTTTAAATTAAAAAAAAAGAGAAGCTCAGAAATAAAGTGACAGAGCTCAAGAAAGAATCTGAAATAAAAGGAAAAAGAAAACCACTTCAGAAATGAAGACTTAAAGGAATACAAGGAAAAATAAACATATAAGATAAAGCCTTAAGAGAAAAAAAGGGTAAAAAGGAAGAAAACTTAATCAGAAAGAAATAAAGAGGAAGGGAGAGAGGAGGGGTGCAAGCAGGCTAACCACACTGTCTAAGGACACATACTTGGGTAATAAAGCCAAAAAGAAACTTAAGGGATTTTCAAAAAAGTTAGAATAGTGGTTAGTTTTTTTTTTTTTTCTTGCGGTACGCAGGCCTCTCATTGTTGTGGCCTCTCCCGTTGCGGAGCACAGGCTCTGGACATGCAGGCTCAGCGGCCATGGCTCACGGGCCCAGCCACTCCGTGGCATGTGGGATCTTCCCAGACCGGGGCACGAACCCGTGTCCCCTGCATCGGCAGGCGGACTCTAAACCACTGTGCCACCAGGGAAGCCCAGTGGTTAGTTTTTGAAGGAAGGGAGTTATGTTTTGGAAGAGGCACTCGAAAGGGCTTCTAAGGTGGCTGGCAAAATTCTATTCCTTAACCTTGAAGATGGTTACATGAGGGTTGGCCTTAGAATAATTCACTAAGCTGCACATTTCTTGTGTGGTTTTCTGCATCTACATTTTATTTTACAGTAAAAAGCATTTAAAAAATTTAGAAAATAAAAAACCATAAATGGTATTAATTTAAAACTTCTAGCTATCAGTAGAAAACATAGTAACAAAAAACTCTTGGAATAATCTTCAAAATGACTTAAAAAAATTACACGGCAAACCGAGAGACAAGTTTCCCACAGTGTTTCATCATGATGCCTGGCAAACAGGACAATGAATTAAAACTCCACCATCTTATTATACAGAACCTACCTGTTCTGTTTTTCACATGTAACACATAGTTTAAAAGTGTTTGACATTTACTCATTCTTAGAATAAATTTCAACTGATACTTAAAATTTGTAAAAGATTTTTTCAGTTAAGAGGTACTCTAAAACTGTGAAGAAAACTCACCTTTGAGACAAACACGGTCTTCTTAAAAATAAGTATAATTAAATTCAACAAACATTCATTGAGCACATGTACGAGGTGTTTACAATTTAGTTGAAGAGATATGTAACACATATAAGAGGAAGCTATATATATAGTAAGTGCTTTGAGAAAGGTAAAAGTAATATGGGTTCAGAAGAAAAGGGCATCCCACCTGCATTACAATTCGAACCAGACACATCTCATATTCCTCCAATCCATCTTCTACAATACTGGCAGAATGATCTTTCAAAGACCCCAAGTCCCCTTTTTAAAACACTTCACAAAATAACAGTACACAGCAGGCAATTCAAAAGCCTTACAAGAAACAACAAACAAGTGAAGCTGGTCTTCTGTAAGACAACAGAGAATTATGGAGACCGCCAAAAGGGGGCAGCTGCTTATAAGCTTCACCGAACCAACCCATGAAACCAATGCTGCCACGATGTTCAATTTTCCAAGGGACAAAAGAACTCTAGATTTTTGTGTGAAATGTACCAATATTTAAGTGTTGACAAATATGCAAAAAAAATTTTTTTTAATATTCCTGGCCAAACAAAACACAGCTGTAGGTAAAGGTTGCAAACCGTGGCTTACAGAAATGGGTCTGATATTAATATTCCAATAGAGGGTCCCTACTGTCCTCAAAATTGAATAATGGCTGTCTTCCAATTCAAAGGGAAAAAAATGAACAATTTTCTCTTATAAAGTTTTCTTCAAACTTTAGCATCTGCTACCATTAGTCTGCTAGCAATAGCAAAAATGCAAGAAAAAGTAGAAAAGGAACATTTGATTGTAGCCTCAAAACGGTTTAATCTTTTTTTGGTTGTGATTGTTTTTATCAAAAGTTGTGCTCATACCCACCATTTTATACTACATAAAGTGTTATATGGTCAAATTTTCTATTCCTAAAATTGTTTCTAGATTGTATGATACAATCAAATATACAAATGTATCTGTTCTTTAGCAAAAGAATGCCATGAGACTCCAGAAAAACCATGGGCCTAATAAAATCTACAATCTTTAATACGGTGGCCTACAAATTCCATAAAAAATCTGGTTCCTGTTTGCACCTATTTCACACCACCCCAAGCTTCCGGAATATACAATGCTCTTTAACTTCTTCATGCTTTTAGATGTATTTTAGGCTCTCCACCCCATGTTTCAGAGAGACTCAAAGTCATCTCTCTAGGAGCCTTCCTTGAATTATACAATTTTTTCCAATTATGCTTCCTTAGCATCCTATTTAGAGCCCTATTATAGAACTTACTTGCTATTTCTGATTATTCATAATTATTTGCTTATTTTTCCAACTCAGCCACTAGACCAGTAGTTTTCAAACTTTTAATGCTATCCCACAATAAGAAGTATATTTTTATAAGAGATCCATGATACTTACATATGTAACGGAAACAAAATGAAATAGCACTTTTACCCTTACCACATACAACACACTGAAATTTTCTATTTGATTGTATTTAAGATATGTTGGTCACAATTTACTATATTGATTCTCTATCCTCCATTTAAGAAATATTGTACTAGAATATAAATCCTTGTAGGCAGAACAAAAATACATTCATTTTTATGCTCTACCACAGACCATGACATTTAGTAAGCAAATGTTTAAATGAATGAAAATAGCAGCATCCTGTACTAGAAAAGTAAAAGACTAATAATAAGGTTTTGAAGTCAAGCAGACCCATCACCTACCAACTTTCTTATGCTATCTCTGACAAATGACCTAACCCCCTTACATCCAAGGAATAACACCACTTACTTAATTCACTATGACAATAAAGTAGTGGCACTCATGTCACAGAATAGGCATTCTATAAATATTAGTTTGCTCTCTTTACCCTGTATTCTTCCTTACTTTTTCCTGGGAAAGAAGTATCTCATCCTGGCAAATATCCATTTTTTCAAAGACTTCAGGTCACAGTACAAAGAATATGAAATTTTAAAATCTGACAGACCTGGGCTCAAACACCCAGGGCTGCATTTACATAACTTCTGTTTCTTTATGATAAAATATGTCCTGCACAGTTGTTTTGGAGAATTAAATTATATACTCATGTGTCTAGCATAATGCCACACCAGAACATAGTAGGCACCTGATAAAAGGTAGTAATTGTTGCCATGATTATTAATAAATGTTGCTCAATCAGCATAGAGGTAGAATTTAAATTGAACTTTTAAGGATGGAGGAGTTGGACAGAGGCATAGGGCAGGCAGAAGGAACAGTAAAATCTCAATTTACAAGAAATCTCTTCCTGTTTTCCTGTATTTCCTCTTTTAAGATAAACCACAAGGATGTAAGTTTATCAATTTCCTCAATTCTCTACCTCCAAGGTTATATAAAAACTCAAAATAACTGTTCTCTGTGTCAAAATTCTAAGTTAAATATTAAATTATGCTCAGTGGGCTGAACACTATAAAATGTGAAAAGTGTAAATGTATTAATAATACATTTTAGGGAGAATTTCAATAAGAGTCCAAAGTAACAGTGCTTTTAGTTAACCCAGGTAAGGAGAAAAAATTAACTGCAATTCTTATTCAACACGTCTTTCAAACCACTTCTTAGAAAAAACCGCTAAGTAGCAAAAGCACCAAATGCCTCTGAAATACAATCAAGAAGCCAAGAATTTTCTTATACAACCTGCAGTTTATAAGATACGAAGATAATTAACAATAATTAAACTATTCTGCTAATTAAACAGTAATACACCTACTTGGAGAGAATCAAAGTAATTTTCCCTTATCCATGTTGGTAGCAAAAAGATGGTTATTTTAATGATATATATATTTAATCTTTTTGATAACAGCGTATTTTCTAAATGGCTACTTAAGAACTTTATTTAGCCTTTTAGGCTTACAGTAATACTATGCTTACAACTGTCAGTGAAATAAGACCTATGTAGGTGAGGGGATAAATTCTATTTACTTTATGTTCACATCAGGCAGACTCCAAAAGAGTAGAAATGATGTCTCTTGCTCACCACTATATCCTTAGCACTTAAATACAGAAGATGCTCAATGAATATTTGTCTAAGTTTAATGTTTATTTATGGACAAGAAAATTAGATTGAGGGAAATAAAAATATACATAAATTAAAATTAGGTCAAGGCCTTGAGCATGAGCTATGCTTGGAAACTTGATTCCAAAGAGTATGATTGGGTGGGGAGTGAAACCCAACAAAGACCTCAAACAGGTGATCAACATTTGTCAACGTTGTATCAATTTTATGTTCTTAGTATATACCCTAATAAGCTGTGAAGAAAATGGCACTTCACCTCTGTTGTCTTCCTCCCTAAAACTCTAACCCCAGTCTAATCATGAGGAAAATGTTAGATAAATCTCAACTGAGGGACATTCTATAAGATTTCTGACTAGTACTCCTAAAAACTGTCACAATCATCAGCAATAAGAAAAATTTGAGAAACCAGAATTCTGGAACAGAAAAAGGACACTAGGGGAAAACTAATGAAATCTGAATAAAGTATGTAATTTAGTTAATAGTAAAGTAGCAATTTTGTTTCCTTAGTTGTGACAACTGTACCACTGTAATGTAAGATGTTAACAATACGGTAAACTGGGTGAGGTATACTGTACTATCTTGCTATTTTTCTGTAACTGTAAAACTATTCTAAAATTAAATGTTTATTTAAATTTAAAAAGTTAGGGTAAGGGGAATAAGAAATATATGAATCAAAATCCTTTGGAAGTGAATGATGATAAACATTCTTTTGGTTCCTATATATTTGGTAGCACTCTCATAGAGTGGAAATTAAGTTACTGAACAAGTCTACAGTATTAATTATGAAGTCACATATGACCAAAGCAGATGCCCCTTATTCTTGTTTCCCAAAGCATCATTCTTAGGCCTCAACACTTCAATTACTAACTCTATAACAAAAAATTGTAATATAGCTGTCACCTCTATATTGAATGGATTATCTCACAGCTCTAATCTCTAGTCATTAAAGGTTATATTCACCTTGATATCTCCCACTCACCTAACACTCCAACTAAACTCACCATCTTCTTGACTATGCTCCCCTTCCAAACCTCCTTCTCAAAGTTACTAATTTGTCCTTTAATAGATCTCTTTCCTTCCCATAGTCAATAATTAGTCCTGCACGCTGCTGTCAAATGAACCTTCCTCAAATAAGGATTTTATCCTATCATGCCAAGCTTAAATGCCACTTTTTTTTTTTGGCATTAAACCATGCTTAAATTCAAAAGTGATGTTTTCAAGCCCATCCATAATTGGTTATTCCTTTGTACCCTTCACTTATAAAAGAAAGACCTTCCCATCCATCTCTCTACCTCATAAGTGCTGCCTTTCCTTTACTCAGAAAATAATCAAATACTCACTAAGCATATAACATATACCTGAGGTGGGGGTAAAAAGACTCCTCTGGGTGGTCAAAGACTATAATTTTCTTGGGGTGATAAAACCTAAAAAGATAACAAAGAATATGGGCATTTGTCTTATTCAAGGCTGTAGCCTCAGTTACTGTAACAGTGCCTGGCACATGGTAGGTGCTCAAAAAATATTTTTTAAATAAAAACAAGGCAGTATAGAATGCTACAACCCAACAGAATAATATGCTATTAGAGAAAAGAATTTCAGTTGGAGAGGTGGAAGACAGGTCTAAAATTCTATGATTCTAAGGCTAGCAGGGCAATCAAGATTTTAACCAAGCCTCGAGTTTGAGAAGATCTTCATCAGTTAAGAGGATGCGTGCAGGTGCATTTCCAACAGAAAAATGTTGTATCAGCAAACGTAAAAAGTAGTAAATTGTTATACCATGTTGAAGTAGTGAATAATGAACAGTTCCTGTACGTCAGTGGAAGATAAGAAGGGAGAAGACTGGGACCAAAGTTTGAAAAATCTTGAGAAGAAATTTGGTATTATGCTTGATATAAGGTGTTTTGGTTGTTAAAGTGATATAACCTTTAGGAAAATTAATCTAATGGGAGTAACATGAAGGTTAGACTTTTGAAAACAAAAGCCTTACTTTCTTCAAGAAGCCTCCCCTATCTATATCATCTCACATTGTAAACTTTTTTTCACATATATTAATCATGTCTCTTCAACCCAAGAATAGGGATCAAATATTAGAACACTTTTTCTTCCCTAAGAAATCAGCAAAGGGACTTCCCTGGTGGTCCAGTGGTAAAGAATCTGCCTTCCAATGCAGGGGACCCAGGTTTGATCCCTGGTCAGGGAACTAAGATCTCACATGCCGTGGGGTAACTAAGCCAGTGTGCCACAACTAGAGAGAGAAAACCCGAACACCACAACTAGAGAGAAGCCTGCGGGCTGCAACGAAGACCTCACACAGCCAAAAATTAAAAATTAAAAAAAAAAAAAATCAGCAAAGAATTGGGCCCTCAAAACTTTGTTTTTGGAGGACCTTTTTACATTTATGCAAAACCCACTTACTAAAATGACAACAATCTAAAAGCAAGGCACACACATATAAGCTGCCATAAGAACAAGATTAATCCTTGTTTGGATGGCACTTTTTAAAGTTTTATTTGATAGCCGGATTCCATAACTAATTATGTAGCTATCTCCCAGCATATGTTTTCAGTGCTTCCTGCTTTATATAAGTATTTCTTCACCTCATTTAGTTTTCTTTCTCAACTATGCACTGCTCTCAGCGGTGCATAATTTCTCAATTTCATTATCTTTTCCGCACCTAAGCCTCTCCAATCTTTTTAACTACTAGCTTCACTGAATTAGAATTAGAATTAAAATTCTAATGGTACTACTGTTAACTTCTCCACACAGTTCTTTTAAACATTCTAAGTGTTTTCTGTGGTTTAGCATTCTTCAAGTAAAACTGATTCAAATAAAAACATGTTACAGAGATAATTCAAATTCACCAAAACATTTTACAAAATGAAACATGATGCACTAGTAACCAAGGATTGTATGTAATTCTTAAATTCTATAAATTCCAAACTCTCCAAAAGTTTATCTTCAACCTGTTTTTTACCTTACTTTAGAATAATTTATTTAAAATTATTTCATTTTATTTGTTTTACTTTTTATTAATTTTTTGCTCTTCAGCCCTTGACCTTTTACTTTTATATATTCTAAAACTTTAATTTCATTCCCTTAATATCTGTTGATGTTAACATTTATATAAACTGTTAATACTTTTCCTTAAAAAAGCTTAAGAAAGTGCCCATGCACAAATCAAACAAGTACTTATTTTATCCCTAAACAAGTGTTTTCACTGGTAATATATTTATATCTTTTCAGATCACAATTTTTATGTAAAAAGAGAAAAACTGAGATTTTTATGAAAACTATTCTGCAGAAATCCTGCAGAATGTGATTATTTCTGATTACATAGAAACTCTCATTAACGACTCTGAAATTCAAACGGTTTTTTTCCAAAGTTGAGAAACTCCGTAATGTACTCTTCTATTCCCCATCACTCCTTAATGGTACCTAACACTGCTGCTTAGATTTTAAAGATAAATCATCAAAACAGCAGAAAGCAAAAATGTCAATATATACGTTACAAGGACTGCTAGAAAACAGTCTTCCATTCGGTTGGAACAGAGATAGACATGAACGGTTCAGCTTTTTCTACTTCCATCTCAGAAAACACCAAAATACAGGTGGATGCAAAGCTACCGCATGGTTACAAAGCCCCCTGGCTACCAGTGAAGCCTCAGCCCTGGCTGCGCTAGGGCGCTCAGTTACACTCAACCGGCCACGTGGCTGTCACAATCAGAAGACAAGATTAACAGCGTAAACTAACCTGAAAATAATAACCTCCTCCCACAACCTCGGAGTTGGGGTAGAAGAAATAAAGTATGTGTCATTTCTTTGCACGCTAAGACTTTTTTCCTGTAAGGAGAAAACCAAGTACAGAGGCTGCTTTAAAGAGGCTTTAAAGCAGAAATCAGGTCCAGGAAGATCCCGAGAGTGTGCCCCCAGTGAATTAAGACACGCCAACTCCCGTGAGCTGCGATGGGGAAAGAGGTACTCTGCAAAGGGGCAATGGGGTGGAGTTGAGTAAGACGGAGCACTACGCACATGGGCCGCTTTCCCCTGACTCCCACCGTCCTCCCGGGTTCCAGCCTCGCTGCTGTTGCGATGGGGCGAACTCAGAAGGCTTAAGGGCCTCGCACACGCCCACACGACCTCTCACCTTCCCGGTAAGGGCAGAGATAACCAAGGGCCCAAGAGTAGCGGCGAACAGGAAGTGTCCATATTGCAGCGCTGAAACACTGACTCCCATCCCACCAAGACAGCCACCCTCGCAGGCCCCCCGGGCGCCCGCTGGAGGAGGGGCTCTCCCGACGGGCTTGGGGCGCTTCCCCCAACAGAAGATTCGTCCCGAGTCGAGCCCTAAGCGTCCTCGGGGCCACCTCCAAGCCTTTCTGAAGAGCCGGCAGCCCTCGCCGCGGTTTCCGCCGCGCGACACCCGCTCCCGGGCGGTCATTACACCCCTCAGGAAAAACTCCTAACTCCTCACGGGGCCGCACTATCCTCAGTTTGCCAACCCCCCGGGAGCCCACACGCCACCCAAGGCGCGCGCAGGGGAGACCCCCGCGCCAGCGCCAATCCCTCACGGGACAAAAATGTCCGGGCCCGTCACGGGACAGCCGCCTCCGCGCCCCACGCCCGGCGCCCGCTCTGCCCGGAGCGCGGACGCCGGGCGGCGCCTGCTGAGGAGGGCGCCGCTCCTCCCGGGACTCACCGTCAGCTCGGCCGCCACAGCGGAGGGGTGAGGAACGAGCAGGGGAAGACACAATATGGCAGAGCACCGCAGCTGCTCCCGGCGGCTTCCAGTAGCCGCCTCCGGGAAGACGCGGCAACGAGCAGGCAGCGGCAGCTGCGGTGGCGGCCGCGGCAGTACCACATCCCCCTCCGGCTCTCTTCCTCCCCTCCCTCCGCCCTCCCCCGCTGCCATGGCAACGCGGCGCCAAGGAGATGAGCCCCGCCCCTCCCTCCGGTCCCCGCCTCCAGCGACCCCTTGGGAGGGGGGCTCCTCCCGTCCCTCCCTGTTCCCTCCCACCTCCTACCGGGGGGCCAGGACTGGGACCCGGCGGGCTGCCCAGGCGGCGGGTGTGGGAGGAAGGGGGATGCGGTGTCCGGAAGGGCGGGGCTCGCACGGAAGCAGGGCGGAGACGTTGTGGGCCAGTCGGGTTTCGGGCTGAGGAGGGGCTGGGGAAGGCGGGAAAATGGAAAGGCCTCGCTTGCCCCGCGAAGGACCTATAGGAATGCGGCGGGGCGCGGCGCGGCCGCTGAGTGGCCGAGATGGGGCGGAGGCGGGGCGCGGCTGGGCGGAGCGACGGGTGGCCGCCCGGCTGGTCCGTCTGCGGAGCCTGTGCTGGGACTGCAGCGACGGCCCTCAAAAGTCGGAGCTTTTGTGGGTTTCCTCAGGAGCTTTCCGGCATTGGCCAGGCTTTGAAAGAGCTTTAGGAACGATAAAGAACTAATAGAAACTTAAAGTAGTATCACCCTCGCTTGACTGAAATTTTGTGTGGAAACTAAGCTCAACGTGTCTGAGGTAAAAAAGAAGAAAAAAAAAAGACAGGAATCAGATCCAAAATTTAATAAGCATTTACTGGGCGCTCACTAAGTGATACGGGTTGGGCTAAATTCTTTACATGTATTGTCGTAACCGTAGTGCTAAAATAGCATTGCCAGATAAAATACAGGTGTGCCCAGCTAAATCTGAATTTCAGCATAAGAATGTACCATTTGGGAAATAATTCCTAGTTTATTTTGTTTGTTTGTTTGTTTTTTGCTAAATCTGCCAACCCTATCCTAACTCTTACTAATTCCAACTTTACAGATAAGGAAACTGAGGCATAGAAAAATAACGTGTCAAATAGAGGGTAAGTGACAAAACTAAGCCTCCATTTTACTGCTATCATTTTGATCCTGATAATTAAATCTCTGAATTCCTATATCTACATCTTCAAAAACTAGAGTAGTGATATCTATCTCACAAATGTGTTGAATGGATTTTTTTTTTAAAGGGTATATGAAAGAGACCTGGACAGTGACTGAGGCATAGTAGGTGCTAACAAAAGTTCATTTCCTTCCTGAAAAATGAATGTTAACTGTATATGTGCCAGGCTGTAAGTATAAAGTGGGCAGAATGTGAAACAAGCTGCCTACTGACAACTAAACAAGTCAAGCTGTGGGGGTGACAGAGATACAGAAGAATTATAGGAATCACAATATATAATAACAAAAATGGAAGTTTCATCCCCTCATTCCACAGATGAAAACACTGTTTATACGATTTGTCCAGTCATCTACTAGTTCCATTTGTTTTTCATTACACTGTCCTGGAGGGCCTCGTAGCTGCATTCAGAGTAAGAGACCACAAGGCAAATGTACAATGTGCTTCAGTTGAAGCAACAGTTGCTTCATTTGAAGCAAGAGTTGCTTCACTTTCTCCCTTAAGCTCAATCACTGTTACCCCCTCATGTGGACAAAGTCAAGGAAGTTTCTAGAGGAATAGTGTAGCAGAAAGGGAGAAGAGGTAAGAAGGAAGAAAGTTTGAGAGAAGGTGGCTTCTGGAGAGCGACAGTCTCCTCAGACCTCAGTCTTGTTTTATCTCTGCTGGTCATTGTCATGGTGACCACTAACATAGGTCTTCATCTCCTTATAGATTATTGCACTAGTGTCTTACTTGATATATGGAACTTTAGTTTCTGTTTTTCCTTCTAATCTATTTTAAACTCAGGTAACAAAACAATCCTCCTCAATTCCAGAAGAATTGCAGAATTTGAGAACTGGAAGTTATATATACTTTAGAGATATATCATCTAGGAGCCCAATCTATCATGGATGGGAAAACAAACCCAGAAAAGTGATGTAACTTGTCCATGGTCAAATAATGAACCTACTGCATCCGCATCCACTAAGCTTTCTCTGCTGGTCCTCTCTACTGACTGATTCACCCCAGAGAGGCTGGCACATTTAAATAATCTCTGTGGGTAAGGCTCAGGTCTCTTAGGAAATCTGTCACACAGTTCAGAGTCCAGGGACACTTTTATACTTAGAGGCTATTTTAGAGGGCTTTGAATACCTACCAAGGAAAAGCTCTGATTAAAAATAATAATGTTTCAGAGTGAGTAGCTTTTTCCCAGGAGTTTACAAGAGTAAAAAGTCTAGGAAACCAGAGCCTAACTCTTTAGGAAAAAAAGGATCCTGGCATTTAAGATCTCCTGCAAAGCTTGTATTCTTTTTTTTTTTAATAAATTTATTTATTATTTGTTTTTGGCTGCATTGGGTCTTCGTTGCTGTGCACGGGCTTTCTCTAGTTGTGGCGAGCGAGGGCTACTCTTCGTTGTGGTGTGTGGGCTTCTCATTGTGGAGGCTTCTCTTTTTGCCAAGCACGGGCTCTAGGCACGTGGGCTTCAGTAGTTGAGGCATGAAGGCTCAGTAGTTGTGGCTTGCGGGCTCTAGAGCACAGGCTCAGTAGTTGTGGCACACGGGCTTAGTTGCTCCACAGCATGTGGGATCTTCCCGGACCAGGGCTGGAACCTGTGTGCCCTGCATTGGCAGGTGGATTCTTAACCACTGCACCACCAGGGAAGTCCCGAAGCTTGTATTCTTCTTTCTCCAAAATACTTAAAAAGAACGTACTCATTAGTAAACTTTACTAGAAGACAAATGCATTAGAAAATATATTGTTTAAAATGCCCTCATGTTTAGGTTGAAAAGTGATAGGAACTCAAATATACATGTTTAAATTTTAAATGTATTTATCATTGTATCATGTGTATTTAACAAAAGACTGTTTGATCATGAATTGATGCGTCCAAAAGTAACCAGTTTACCAACACGGAATCTAGACTTCAAGCCCCTTGAGGTCAGTGATCATGTCTTTTTCATCCTTATAATGTAATTTCTTAGAATAGCTTTCAGAACAAAGATGATGTTCAATGGTATTTGTCAATAAAAGAAGTAACTTTCCTCACATGATATCAGAATTTGGATACAACATTCTTAAATACTGAGCTGCCACTTGGACTCAAAAGATTGTGAATGAAAGTTAATTCTTTTTTCTTTTAAGGATTGTTTTCAAAGTCCTTCTTCAAAACAACCACCTATGTTTAATCATAGCTACATTTGTATAAGCCCTGGTATTGGGATTAATTTGGACCAATCCTCCTATTGAGGAGACTAGAAAAACTCAACAAAATATTAAAAAATCAATTCAAAGACATCAGAGAGTTAATAAGATAGGAATTACCAGGCCATGGATCTGAGGAATGATGGAGGCCCAGGGACGTCCATTTATGCATTCCATAGAAGGTTGCTGAGAGGATGAGCAGGGATGAGGGACAATGATTGGAATTCAGGGTGTGCTAAGGAGGCAGGAGGAGAGCTCTGTTGAAACTCCCTTGCTTTGTACTAGGAATCCAAATGGCTACATCCTAGAAGTAAATAGGTGACATCTCATTTTCAAAACATCTCAACCCTGAGAGTGGATTAGGATAATTCCCTTGAGCTGATACCCACAAGACTTTGGTGGAGGCAAACTAAAATCCTTCCTGGAGTAAAGTAATATCATGCTAGGCCTGAAGTCATTTCTACTAATAATTTTGCAAATACAAAGTCTAGTGTACAATTAAAAGTAAGTCATACAAGGAAAAAAAATCAGCAGAAACAACAGAAAACAAAAACAGACCCAAATGGAGTTCAGAGAGTGAAATTATCAAACATAGATTTTAAAATAACAATGCTTACTATATATAAATAAATAAAACACAAGATTAATAATTTAGGCAGATAACTAGAAACTTGAAAAGAGAATCAGATGAAAATTTTAGAACCAAAAAGTTCACTAACTGAAAGTAACTCAGTGATGGGTATAATAACATATTAGACACGGATATAAAGTTAGGGAACTAGACGATAAGTCAGAAAAAAATACTCAGAATGAAGCACAAAGAATAAAAAGGATGGAAAACACAGAACACAGGGAAAGCATGTAGAAGATACAGTGATAAAGTTTAATATGCACGTGAATGGAATTCCAGAAGGAAAGAAAAGACAGTATTGGGCAGAAATAATATTTGAATGAATGAATCCCTAGCAGGATAAAAACAATTTTTCAATCAACACAATTGACACATAAATACATTATGAAAAAACTGCTAAAATCCAAAGACAAAGAAAAATCTTAAGAGCAGCTAGAGAAAATAAGAATTGATCTTTAAAGAAACAAAAATTAGACTGACAACTAATTTTTAAAAAAATATTTATTTATTTATTTGGCTGTGCTGAGTCTTAGTTGTGGGATCCTCGTTGCAGCATGCAGGATCTTTGGTGCGGCATGCAGGATCTTTGTTGTGGCATGCAGGATCTTTTAGTTGCAGCATGCAGTTTCTAGTTCCCTGACCAGAGATTGAACTTGGGCCCCCTGCTTTGGGAGTGTGGAGTCTTAACCACTGGACCACCAGGGAAGTCCCACAACTTACTTTATAACAGAACTATCTTAAGCCAGAAAATGATAGAGTGATAACTTCAAAGGACTAAATATTTCTAAAATATTTTAAAAATGAAGGTAAAATTTTCAAAATAGAGTATTTGTCACCAGCAGATTGATAGTGGCATTCTTTAGGCAGAAGGAAATTATCCTAATTGTTAAATCAGAGATACATGAGGAGGGCTTCCCTGGTTGTGCAGTGGTTAAGAATCTGCCTGACAATGCAGGGGACACAGATTCGAGCCCTAATCTGGGAAGATCCCATATGTCGTGGAGTAACTAAGCCCATGCACCACAACTACTGAGCCTGTGCTCAAGAGCCCGTGAGCCACAACTACTGAGCCTGCACTCTAGAGCCCACGAGCCACAACTGTTGAGCCCGCATGCCACAGCTACTGAAGCCTGCGTGCCTAGAGCCCATGCTCCGCAACAAGAGAAGCCACCGCAATGAGCAGCCCATGCTCTCTGCAGCTAGAGAAAGCCCGCACGCAGCAATGAAGACCCAACACAGCCATAAATAAATAAATAAATAAATTTATTATTTAAAAAGACAGGAAATAAAGATCAATCAAAATAATAAATATGTGGATGATTCTACATGACTATTGATATTAACTATTTAAGTCAATAGTAGTAATGTCTTCTGTATTTAAAAATACACAACTGTATATATGTCAGGAGAGGGGAAGGAATCCGGTGTTCTAAAATCTGCATTGTCTAGGAAAACGGAAAAAGTTACAATTAATAATAGACTCTAAGTCAAGAATACAATTTTGTAATCTCTACAAAAATCACTAAAGGAATGATATAAGACTATGTGTATTAGTCAAGGTTCTCCAGAGAAAAAGAACTAACAGCGTGTGTGTGTATGTGTGTGTGTGTGTGTGTAGAGTGAGAGCAAGAGCTAGAGCGAGAGAGAGAGATAGAGAGAAAGACACTTATTTTAAGGAATTGGCTCAAGTGATTATGGAGGGGCTTGGAAGTCCAAAATCTACAGGGTAGTCTGACAAGCTGGAAGCCCAAGGAAGAATTGCAGTTTGAGTCCAAAATCAGTTGTCTGGCAGAATTCCTTCTTGCTCAGGGGAGATCAGTCTTTGTTTTATTAAGGCCTTCAACTAAATGGATGAAGCTCACCCATGTAATGGAGGGTAATCTGCTTCACTCAAAGTACACTAATTTTAATGTTGATCTCATCCAATAAACATTTTCACAGAAACATCTAGAATAATGTTTGACTAAATATTTGGGCACTGTAGCACAGCCAAATGACATATAAAATTAACCATCACATCATACAATTTCCAATCTAAAAGGAGAGAAGTAATGGAGTAATAAAAGGTAATCAATCTAAGTATAAGATAGGACAAAACTAACACTATACAACAGGCAAGACAAATAGGAAGTACTTAATAAGATGGTAGATTTAAATCCAAATATATCGCTAATTACATTAAGTGAAAACAGATGCTAATTTAATGAAAAAGATTTTCTTGGTTGCCTATTAAATCTTTATTGCAGTATAATTGCTTTACAATGGTGTGTTAGTTTCTGCTTTATAACAAAGTGAATCAGCTATACATCTACATATATAACCATATCTCCACCCTCTTGGTCGCCCTCCCACCCTCCCTATCCCACCCCTCTAGGTGGTCACAAAGCAGTGAGCTGATCTCCCTGTGCTATGTGGCTGCTTCCCACTAGCTATCTATTTTACATTTGGTACTATATATATGTCCATGCCACTCTCTCACTTCGTCCCAGTTTACGCTTTCCCCACCCCATTTCCTCAATTCCACTCTCTATGTCTGCATCGTGATTCCTGTCCTGCCCCTAGGTTCTTCAGAATCTTTTTTTTTTTTTTTGTCTCCATATATGTGTTAGCATACGGTATTTGTTTTTCTCTTTCTGACTTACTTCACTCTGCAGGGCAGACTCTATCCATCAACCTCACTGCAAATAACTCAATTTCGTTTCTTTTTATGGCTGAGTAATATTCTATTGTGTATATGTGCCACATCTTCTTTATCCATTCATCTGTCGATGGACACTTAGGTTGCTTCCATGTCCTGGCTATTGTAAATAGTGCTGCAATGAACATTATGGTACATGACTCTTTTTGAATTATGGTTTTCTCAGGGTATATGCCCAGTAGTGGGATTGTTGGGTCATATGGTACTTCTGTTTTTAGGTTTATAAGGAAACTCCATAGTGTTTTCCATAGTGGCTATATCACTTTACATTCCCATCAACAGTGCAAGAGGGTTCCCTTTTCTCCACACCCTCTCCAACATTAATTGTTTGTAGAGTTTTTCATGATGGCCATTCTGACTGGTGTAAGGTGATACGTCATTGTAGTTTTGATTTGCATTTCTCTAATGATTAGTGATGTTGAGCATCCTTTTATGTGTTTGTTGGCAATCTGTATATCTTCTTGGAGAAATGGCTATTAAGGTCTTCTGCCCATTTTTGGATTGGGTTGTTTGTTTTTATGATATTGAGCTGCATGTAAATTTTGGAGATTAATCCTTTGTCAGTTGCTTCATTTGCAAATATTCTCTCCCATTCTGAGGGTTGTCTTTTTGTCTTCTTTATGTTTTCCTTTGCTGTGCAAAAGCTTTTAAGTTTTATTAGGTCACATTTGTTTATTTTTGTTTTTATTTCCATTACTCTAGGAGGTGGGTCAAAAAGGATCTTGCTGTTATTTATGTCATAGAGTGTTCTGCCTATGTTTTCCTCTAAGAGTTTTATAGTGTCTGGCCTTACATTTAGGTCTTTGATCCATTTTGAGTTTATTTTTGTGTATGCTGTTAGGGAGTGTTCTAATTTCATTCTTTTACATGTAGCTGTCCAGTTTTCCCAGCACCACTTATTGAAGAGGCTGTCTTCTTTCCATTGTATACTCTTGCCTCCTTTATCAAAAATAAGGTGACCATATGTGTGTGGGTTTATCTCTGGGCTTTCTATCCTGTTCCATTGATCTATATTTCTGTTTTTGTGCCAATACCATACTGTCTTGATTACTGTAGCTTTGTAATATAGTCTGAAGTCAGGGAGCCTGTTTCCTCCAGCTACGTATTTCTTTCTCAAGATTGCTTTGGTCCTTTGGGGTCTTTTGTGTTTCCATACAAATTGTGAAATTTTTTGTTCTACTCCTGTGGAAAATGCCATTGGTAGTTTGATAGGGATTGCATTGAATCTGTAGATTGCTTTGAGTAGTATAGTCATTTTCACAATGTTGATTCTTCCACTCCAAGAACGTGGTATATCTCTCCATCTGTTTGTATCATCTTTAATTTCTTTCATCAGTGTCTTATAATTTTCTGCATATCTCCTTAGGTAGGTTTATTACTAGGTATTTTATTCTTTTTGTTGCATTGGTAAATTGGAGTGTTTCCTTAATTTCTCTTTCAGGTTTTTCATCATTAGTGTATAGGAAGGCAAGAGATTTCTGTGCATTAATTTTGTATCCTGCTACTTTACCAAATTCATTGATTAGCTCTAGTAGTTTTCTGGTGGCATCTTTAGGAATCTCTATGTATAGTATCATGTCATCTGCAAACAGTGACAGCTTTCTTCTTTTCCTATTTGCATTCTTTTTATTTCTTTTTCTTCTCTGATTGCTGTGGCTAAAACTTCCAAAACTATGTTGAATAATAGTGGTGAGAGTGGAATAACTTGTCTTATTCCTGATCTTAGAGGAAATAGTTTCAGTTTGTCCACCATTGAGAATGATGTTGGCTGTGGGTTTGTCATATATGGGCTTTATTATTTTGAGGTAAGTTCCATCTATGCCTACTTTCTAAATGGTTTTTATCATAAATGGGTGTTGAATTTTGTCGAAAGCTTTTTCTGCATCTACTGGGATGATCATATGGTTTTTCTCCTTCAGTTTGTTAATATGGTTTATCACATTGATTGATTTGCGTATATTGAAGAATCCTTGCATTCCTGGGATAAACCCCACTTGATCATGGTGTATGATCCTTTTAATGTGCTGTTGGATTCTGTTTGCTAGTATTTTGTTGAGGATTTTTGCATCTATGTTCATCAGTGATATTGGCCTGTAGTTTTCTTTCTTTGTGACATCTTTGTCTGGTTTTGGTATCAGGGTGATGGTGGCCTCATAGAATGAGTTTGGGAGTGTTCCTCCCTCTGCTATATTTTGGAAGAGTTTGAGAAGGATAGGTGTTAGCTCTTCTCTAAATGTTTGATAGAATTCACCTGTGAAGCCATCTGGTCCTGGGCTTTTGTTTGTTGGAAGATTTTTAATCACAGTCGCAATTTCAGTTCTTGTGAATGGTCTGATTATATTTTCTATTTCTTCCTGGTTCAGTCTTGGAAGCTTGTGCTTTTCTAAGAATTTGTCCATTTCTTCCAGGTTGTCTATTTTATTGGCATATAGTTGCTTGTAGTAATCTCTCAAGATCCTTTGTATTTCTTCAGTGTCAGTTGTTACTTCTCCTTTTTCATTTCTAATTCTATTGATTAGAGTCTTCTCCCTTTTCTTCTTGATGAGTCTGGCTAATGGTTTATCAATTTTTTTTATCTTCTCAAAGAACCAGCATTTCGTTTTATTGATCTTTGCCATTGTTTCCTTCAATTCTCTTTCCCTTATTTCTGATTTGATCTTTATGATTTCTTTCCTTCCTCTAACTTTGGGGGTTTTTTGTTCTTCTTTCTCTAATTGCTTTAGGTGTAAGGTTAGGTTGTTTATTTGAAATGTTTCTTGTTTCTTGAGGTAGGATTGTATTGCTATAAACTTCCCTCTTAGAACTGCTTTTGCTGCATCCCATAGGTTTTGGGTCATCGTGTTTTCATTGTCATTTGTTTCTAGGTAACTTTTGATTCCTCTTTGATTTCTTCAGTGATCTCTTGGTTATTTAGTAATGTATTGTTTAGCCTCCATGTGTCTGTGTTTTTTACAGATTTTTTCCTGTAATTGATATCTAGTCTCATAGCGTAGTGGTCAGAAAACATACATGATACAATCTCAATTATTGTAAATTTACCAAAGCTTGATTTGTGACCCAAGATATGATCTATCCTGGAAAATGTTCCATGAGCACTTGAAAAGAAAGTGTATTCTGTGGTTTTTGGATGGAATGTCCTATAAATATCAATTAAGTCCATCTTGTTTAATGTATCATTTAAAGCTTGTGTTTCCTTATTTATTTTCATTTTGGATGATCTGTCCACTGGTGAAAGTGGGGTGTTAAAGTCCCCTACTATGATTGTGTTACTGTCGATTTCCCCTTTTATGGCTGTTAGCATTTGCCTTATGTATTGAGGTGCTCCTATGTTGGGTGCATAAATATTTATAATTGTTATATCTTCTTCTTGGATTGATCCCTTGCTCATAATGTAGTGTCCTTCTTTGTGTCTTATAATAGTCTTTATTTTAAAGTCTGTTTTGTCTGATATGAGAATTGCTACTCCAGCTTTCTTTTGATTTCCATTTGCATGGAATATTTTTTCCATCCCCTCACTTTCAATCTGTATGTGTCCCTAGGTCTGAAGTGGGTCTCTTGTAGACAGCATATATCTGGGTCTTGTTTTTGTATCCATTCAGGCAGTCTACGTCTTTTGGTTGGAACATTTAATCCATTTACATTTAAGATAATTATTGATACGTATATTCGTATAACCATTTTCTTAATTGTTTTGGGTTTGTTATTGTAAGTCTTTTCCTTTTTTTGTGTTTCCTGCCTAGAGAAGTTCCTTTAGCATTTGTTGTAAAGCTGGTTTGGTGGTGCTGAATTCTCTTAGCTTTTGCTTGTCTCTGAAGGTTTTAATATCTCTGTCGAATCTGAATGAGGTCCTTGCTGAGTAGAGTAATCTTGGCTGTAGGTTTTTCCCTTTCATCACTTTAAGTATGTCCTGCCACACCCTTCTGACTTGCAGAGTTTCTGCTGAATATCAGCTGTTAACCTTATGGGGATTCCCTTGTATGTTATTTGTTGTTTTTCCCTTGCTGCTTTTGATATTTTTTCTTTGTATTTAATTTTTGGTAGTTTGATTAATACGTGTCTTGGTGTGTTTCTCTTTGGATTTATCCTGTATGGGACTCTCTGCGCTTCCTGGACTTGATTGACTATTTCCTTTCCCATATTAGGGACGTTTTCAACTATAATATCTTCAAATATTTTCTCAGTCCCTTTCTTTTTCTCTTCTTCTGGGACCCCTATAATTCAACTGTTGGTGCATTTAATGTTGTCCCAGAGGTCTCTGAGACTGTCCTCAATTCTTTTCATTCTTTTTTCTTTATTCTGCTCTGCAGTAGTTATTTCCACTATGTTATCTTCCAGGCCACTCAGCCGTTCTTCTGCCTCAGTTATTCTGCTATTGATTCCTTCTAGAGAATTCTTAATTTCATTTATTGTGTTGTTCATCATTGTTTATTTGCTCTTTAGTTCTTCTAGGTCCTGGTTAAATGTTTCCTGTATTTTCTTCATTCTGTTTCTAAGATTTTGGATCATTTTTACTATCATTACTCTGAATTCTCTTTCAGGTAGACTGCCTATTTCCTCTTCACTTGTTTGATCTGCTGGGTTTTTACCTTGGTCCTTCATCTGCTGTGTGCTTCTCTGTCTTCTCATTTTGCTTAACTTACTGTGTTTGGGGTCTCCTTTTCGCAGGCTGCAGGTTCGTAGTTCCCATTGTTTTTTCTCTCTGCCCCAGTGGCTAACGTTGGTTCAGTGGGTTATGTAGGCTTCCTGGTGGAGGGGACTGGTGCCTGTGTTCTGGGTGATGAGGCTGGATTTTGTCTTTCTGGTGGGCAAGACTGCATCTGGTGGTGTGTTTTGGGGTATCTGTGACCTTATTATGATTTTAGGCAGACTGTCTGCTAATGGCTGGTGGTGTGTTCCTGTCTTGCTAGTTGTTTGGCATAGGGTGTCCAGCACAGTAGCTTGCTGGTTGTTGAGTGAAGCTGGGTCTTAGCATTGAGATGGAGATCCCTGGGAGAGCTTTTGCCATTTGAGGTCTTTGGTGGACCAGTGTCCTGAACTGGTGGGGCCCGGTGGTCTTTGGTGGACCAGTGTCCTGAATTCGACTCTCCCACCTCAGAGGCACAGGGCTGACACCCAGCTGGAGCACCAAGACCCTGTCAGCCACATGGCTCAGAAGTAAAGGGAGAAAAAAAGAAAGAGAGAAAGAAAAAAATAAAATAAATTAAAGTTGTTTAAAAAATTTTTTTTAAATAAAAAAAATTTAAAGTAATAAAAAGAAAACAAGGAAGAAAAAAAGAAGAGAGCAACCAAACCAAAAAAGAAATCCACCAATGATAAACAGCACTAAAACTATACTAAAACAAACAAACAAAAAACAGACAGACAGAACCCTAGGAGAAATGGTAAAAGCAAAGCTATAACAGATAAAATCACACAAAGAAGCATACACATACACACTCACAAAAAGAGAAAAAGGAAAATATACATATATCTATACATAAAGAAAAAAAGAGAGCGACCAAATCAATAAACAAATCTACCAATGATAGTAAACTCTAAATACTAAAGTAAGATAAACGTAAAACCAAACACAAATTAGTTGCAGAAAGCAAACCCCACGTCTACAGCTGCTCCCAAAGTCCACCACCTCAATTTTGGGATGATTCCTTGTCTATTCAGGTATTCCAGAGATGCAGGGTACATCAAGTTGATTGTGGGGATTTAATCTGCTGCTCCTGAGGCTGCTGGGAGACATTTCCCTTTCTCTTCTTTGTTCTCACAGCTCCTGGGGTTCAGCTTTGGACTTGGCCCCGCCTCTGCATGTAGGTCTCCTGAGGGCGTCTGTTCTTCTCTCAGACAGGACACGGTTAAAGGAACAGCTGATTAGGGGGCTCTGGCTCACTCAATCTGGGGGGAGGGAGGGATACAGAATGTGGGGTGAGCCTGCGGCAGCAGAGGCAGACATGACATTGCAACAGCCTGAGGCGCGCTTGTGTTCTCCCAGGGAAGTTGTCCCTGGATGATAGGACCCTGGCAGTGGTGGGTACACAGGCTCCTGGGAGTGGAGGTGTGGAGAGTGACCTGTGCTTGCACACAGGCTTCTTAGTGGCTGCACCAGCAGCCTTAGCGTTTCATGCCCATCTCTGGGGTCCATGCTGATAGCTGTGGCTCATGCCCGTCTAACTCGTTTAGGTGATGCTCTGAATCTGCTCTCCTTGTGTATCCTGAAACAATGGTCTCTTGCCTCTTAGGCAGGTCCAGACGTTTTTCCGGACTCCCTCCCAGCTAGCTGTGGTGCACCAGCCCCCTTCAGGCTGTGTTGACACAGCCAACCCCAGTCCTCTCCCTGGGATCTGACCTCCGAAGCCAGAGCCTCAGCTCCCAGCCACCACCCATCTGGGCGGGTGAGCAGACAAGCCTCTCGGTCTGGTGAGTGCTGGTTGGCACCGATCTTCTGTGCAGGAATCTCTCTGCTTTGCCCTCTGCACCTCTATTGCTGTGCTCTCCTCCATAGTTCCAAAGCTTCCCTGCCGCCACCCCTCATCTCCACAAGTTAAGGGGCTTCCTAGTGTGTGGAAACTTTTCCTCCTTCATAGCTCACTCCCAGAGGTTCAGGTCCCATCCCTATTCCTTTGTCTCTGTTTTCTTTTGCCCTACCCAGGTACGTGGGGAGTTTCTTGCCTTTTGGGAAGTCTCAGGTCTTCTGCCAGCATTCAATAGGTGTTTTGTAGGAGTTGTTCCACATGTAGATGTTTTTCTGATGTATTTGTGGGGAGGAAGGTGATCTCCACATATTACTCCTCCACCATCTTAAAGGTCTCCCTTGGTTACCTATTACTGTGCAACAAACTGCCCCCAAATTTAGTAACTTTACCACCATTTTACCAATATTTCATGATTCTATGGGTCAGGAACTTGGATAGGACACAAAGGGAATGGCTTATCTCTGGGTGATTTTCTGCTGGGGCTAAAGCATCCCAGATAGCTTTACTCTCATGTCTGGCACATCAGTTAGCATGGCTCCAATGGTGAGTGTTAGCTGGACCAGCGTGACTGAGATCATATGTATAGGGCATTGGTTCTCACCGTTGATTTGATTTTTGTGCAAATAGTTTCATGACTTCTTCCTTTCCATATGCCTCTCCATGTAGTCTCTCCAGGGAGATAGGCAGACTTCTTATATACAAACTCAGGGCTTCCAAAAGGGTTAGGCTTGGAAATAGCACATTGTCACTTCTGCCACATTCTACTGGAAAGCAAATTACAGGTCCATCCCAGAGTCAAGGGGAGGGAACTATTTAAGGACATAAATATTAGGAGGTGTGATGAACCTGGGGCCACTGGCGCATGTAACCAGCTAGCACAGACTGTCAGACTGGACAAAAATTCAAAATCCAACTACATGCTGTTTATAAGGGATATATCTAAACTATAAAAATGTAGAAAGTTCAAAAGAAAAGGGATGGAAAAAACTAAACCATGCAATACTACCAAAAGAAAGCTGGAATAGATTAAGTAGACTCTAAAACAAAAAGTAGTGCTAGAGATAAAGGGAGACTCTTCATAATGGTAAAGATTTAATTGGCCAGGAAGATTTTTTAAATTCTAAATTTGTATTGTTCTAATAACGTAACCTCATGGTACATAAAGCAAAAATTACAGAATGACAAGGAAGAAAAAAAATGACAATTTTAGTGGGAGATGTTAACATATTCAGTTACTGATAAAATAGGCAGAGAAAAATTTCAGTAAGAATATAGGTTTGAACAACACTTTTAATGAGGTTGAATATAATGGCATATTGAGTCCTTTTCTATAATCCTTTACATATGAATAAATTCATCACTTATTTTATTTCTGTTTGGGCTCATGAAGCTGGAAGAGACATCCAAGGATCCCTTTTGGAACATATCACCTGTTTGGAACACATCTGTATTTTACAGATCTGTTTACCAATGGGTACCTTTACTTCATTCATTAAGTAAGCATAGTCAGTTCCTACTATGTGCCAGGCACTGTACTTAGCACAGAGATGAAAGTTATAGTTAGCATTACAGACCAGAGAGGGCAGACAGCAGAAGCAAGAAGAACTACAGTCCAGCAGGCTGTTGAACAAAAACCACATTCACAGAAAGATAGACAAGATGAAAAGGCAAAGGTCTATGTACCAGATGAAGTAATAAGATAAAACTCCAGAAAAACAACTAAATGAAATGGAGATAGGCAATCTTCCAGAAAAAGAATTCACAATAATTATAATGAAGATGATCCAGGACCTCGGAAAAAGAATGGAGGCAAAGATCGAGAAGATGCAAGAAATGTTTAACACAGATCTAGAAGAATTAAAGAACAAACAAACAGAGATGAACAATACAATAGCTGCAATGAAAACTACACTAGAAGGAATCAATAGCAGAATAACTGAGGCAGAAGAATGGATAAGTGACCTGGAAGACAGAATGGTGGAATTCACTGCTGCAAAACAGAATAAAGAAAAAAGAATGAAAAGAAATGAAGACAGCCTAAGAGATCTCTGGGACAACATTAAACGCAACAACATTCGCATTACAGGGGTCCCAGAAGGAGAAGAGAGAAAGGACCAGAGAAAATATTTGAAGAGATTATAGTCGAAAACTTCTCTAACATGGGAAAAGAAATAGCCACCCAAGTCCAGGAAGTGCAGAGAGTCCCATACAGGATAAACCCAAGGAGAGACATGTCGAGACATATAGTATTCAAATTGGCAAAAATTAAAGACAAATAAAAATTATTGAAAGCAGCAAGGGAAAAACGACAAATAACATACAAGGGAACTCTCATAAGGTTTACAGGTGATTTCTCAGCAGAAATTCTACAAGCCAGAAGGGAGTAGCATGATATAATTAAAGTGATGAAAGGGAAGAACCTACAACCAAGATTACTCTACCCAGCAAGGATCTCATTCAGATTCGATGGAGAAATCAAAAGCTTTACAGACAAGCAAGAGCTAAGAGAATTGAGCACCACCAAACCAGCTCCACAACAAATGCTAAAGGAACTTCTCTAAGTGGGAAACACAAAAGAAGAAAAGAACCTACAAAAACAAACCCAAAACAATTAAGAAAATGGTCATAGGAACATACATATCAATAATTACCTTAAACGTGAATGGAGTAAATGCTCCAACCAAAAGACACAGGCGTGCTGAATGGATACAAAAACAAGACCCATATATATGCTGTCTACAAGAGACCCACTTCAGACCTAGGGACACATACGGACTGAAAGTGAAGGGATGGAAAAAGATATTCCATGCAAATGAAAATCAAAAGAAAACCGGAGTAGCAATACTCATATCAGATAAAATAGACTTTAATATAAAGAATGTTACAAGAGACAAGGAAGGACACTACATAATAATCAAGGGATCAATCCAAGAAGAAGATATAACAATTATAAACATATATGCACCCAACATAGGAGCACCTCAATACATAAGGCCACTGCTAACAGCTCTGAAAGACGAAATCGACAGTAACACAATCATAGTGGGGGGCTTTAACACCTCACTTACACCAATGGACAGATCATCCAAACAGAAAATTAATAAGGAAACAGAAGCTTTAAATGATACAATAGACCAGATAGACTTAATTGATATTTATAGGACATTCCATCCAGAAACAGCAGATTACACTTTCTTCTCAAGTGCACATGGAACATTCTCCAGGAAAGATCACATCTTGGGTCACAAATCAAGCCTCAGTAAATTTAAGAAAATTGAAATCATATCAAGCGTCTTTTCTGACCACAACGCTATGAGATTAGAAATTAATTACAGGGAAAAAAACGTAAAAGACACAAACACATGGAGGCTAAACAATACGTTACTAAATAACCAAGAGATCACTGAAGAAATCAAAGAGGAAATCAAAAAATACCTAGAGACAAATGATAATGAAAACACGACGATCCAAAACCTATGAGATGCAGAAAAGCAGTTCTAAGAGGGAAGTTTATAGCTATAAAGCCTACCTCAAGAAACAAGAAAAATCTCAAAGAAACAATCTAACCTTACACCTAAAAGAACTAGAGAAAGAGGAACAAACAAAACCCAAAGTTAGCAGAAGGAAAGAAATCATAAACATTAGAGCAGAAATAAATGAAGTACAAATAAAGAAAACAATAGCAAAGATCAATAAAACTAAAAACTGGTTCATTGAGAAGATAAACAAAATTGATAAACCATTAGCCAGATTCATCAAGAAAAAGAGGGAGAGGACTCAAATCAATAAAATTAGAAATGAAAAAGGAGAAGTTACAATATTAAAAGGATCATACACCATGATCAAGTGGGATTTATCCAAGGAATGCAAAAATTCTTCAATATACGCAAATCAATCAATGTGATACACCATATTAACAAACTGGAGAATAAAAACCGTATGATCATCTCCATAGATGCAGAAAAATCTTTTAACAAAATTCAATACCCACTTATGATAAAAACTCTCTGGAAAGTGGGCATAGAGGGAAACTACTTCAACATAATAAAGGCCATATACAACAAACCCACAGCAAACATCATTCTCAATGGTGAAAAACTGAAAGCATTTCCTCTAGGATCAGGAACAAGACAAGGATGTCCACTCTTGCCACTATTATTCAACATAGTTTTGGAAGTCCTAGCCATGGCAACCAGAGAAGAAAAAGAAATAAAAGGAGTACAAATTGGAAAAGAAGAATTAAAACTGTCACTGTTTGCAGATGACATGATACTATACATAGAGAATGCTAGAGATGCCACCAGAAAACTACTAGAGCTAATCAGTGAATGTGGTAAAGTTGCAGGCTACAAAATTAATGCACAGAAATCTCTTGCATTCCTATATACTAATGATTAAAAATCTGAAAGAGAAATTAAGGAAACACTCCCAGTTACCATTGCAACACAAAGAATAAAATACCTAGGAATAAACCTACCTAGGGAGACAAAAGACCTGTATGCAGAAAACTATAAGACACTGATGAAAGAAATTAAAGATGATACCAACAGATGGAGAGATATACCATGTTCTTGGAGTGGAAGAATCAATATTGTGAAAATGACTATACTACCCAAAGAAATCTACAGATTCAATGCAATCCCTATCAAATTACCAATGTCATTTTTTACAGAGCTAGAACAAAAAATTTTTTTAATTGTATGGAAACACAAAAGACCCCAAAAAGCCAAAGCAGTCTTGAGGGAGAAAAGCGGAGCTGGAGGATTCATGCTCCCTGACTTCAGACTATACTACGAAGCTACAGTAATCAAGACAATATGGTACTGGCACAAAAACAGAAATATACATCAATGGAACAGGATAGAAAGCCCAGAAATAAACCCACACACATATGGTTAACTAATCTATGACAAAGGAGGCAAGGACGTACAATGGAAAAAAGACAGTCTCTTCAATAAGTGGTTCTGGGAAAACTGGACAGCAAATGTAAAAGAATGAAATTAGAACACTCCCTAACAGCATACACAAAAATTAACTCAAAATTGATTAGAGACCTAAATATAAGACCAGACACCAGAAAACTCTTAGAGGAAAACATAGGAAGAACACTCTTTGACATAAATCACAGCAAGATCTTTTTTGATCCACCTCCTAGAGTAATGGAAATAAAAACAAAAATAAACAAACGGGACCTAATGAAACTTAAAAGCTTTTGCAAAGCAAAGTAAACTACAAACGAGATGAAAAGACAACCATCAGAATGGGAAAAAATATTTGCAAATGAATCAATGGACAAAGGATTAATCTCCAAAATATATAAACAGCTCATGCAGCTCAATATTTAAAAAACAAACAACCTAAGGACTTCTCTGGTGGCGCAGTGGTTAAGAATCCGCTTGCCAATGCAGGGGACATGGGTTTGAGCCCTCGTCCAGGAATATTCCACATGCCGTGGAGCAACTAAGCCTGTGCACCACAACTACTGAGCCTGCTCTCTACAGCCCTGAGCCACAACTACTGAAGCCTGCGTGCCTAGAGCCCGTGCTCCGCAACAAGAGAAGCCACCGCAATGAGAAGCCTATTTACCGCAACAAAGAGTAGCCCCACTCGACACAACCAGAGAAAAGCCCGTGCATAGCAACAAAGACCCAATGCAGCCAAACATAAATAAATAAATTAGAAAAACAAACAAAAAAAACAACCCAATCAAAAATGGGCAGAAGACCTAAATAGACATTTCTCTAAAGAGGACATACAGATGGCCAAGAAGCACATGAAAAGCTGCTCAACATCACTAATTATTAGAGAAACTACAATCAAAACTACAATGAGGTATCACCTCACACCACTTAGAATGGGCATCATCAGAAAATCTACAAACAACAAATGCTGGAGAGGGTGTGGAGAAAAGGGAACCCTCTTGCACTGTTGGTGGGAATGTAAATTGATACAGCCACTATGGAGAACAGTATGGAGGTTCCCTAGAAAACTAAAAATAGAATTACCATATGACCTAGCAATCCCACTACTGGGCATATACCCAGAGAAAACCATAATTCAAAGAGACACACGCACTCCAATGTTCATTGCAACACTATTTACAATAGCCAGGTCATGGAAGCAACCTAAATGCCCATCGATAGACGAATGGATAAAGAATTGGTGGTACATATATACAATGGAATATTACTCAGATATAAAAAGGAATGAAATTGGGTCATATGTAGAGATGTGGATGGATCTAGAGACTGTCATACAGAGTGAAGTAAGTCAGAAAGAGAAAAACAAATATCGTATATTAATGAATATATGTGGAACCTAGAAAATGGTACAGATGATCTGGTTTGCAGAGCAAAAATTGAGACATAGAAGTAGAGAACAAATGTATGGACACCAAGGGGGGAAAGTGGTGGAGGGGTGGAGGTGGTGGTGTGATGAATTGGGCGATTGGGATTGACATGTATACACTGATGTGTATAAAATGGATGACTAATAAGAAAAAAAATGAATAAATACATTTTGTGAGGATGGCCAAAAAAAAAAAATATTACAGACCAGCAAATCAGAAAATATAATGTGGTATTTGTAAGTACAGTGATAGAGCTTTACATAAGGAGCAGTGGGAACTGAGTCCTAACTCAGCCACAGATGATGCCTGAGCAAAATATGACAAAAGAAAAGACTATAGAATAGAAGTGGCAGTGTGGGGGTGGGCAGTGGCCCTGCACCTAGCAAAGCCTGGTTGTGTGAGAGGTGACTGTTCAAGTCCGAGAATTGCCAGTTATTTGGAATGCCTAGAGTATAAAAGGTTGATCGAGTTTGGGGTTATCTAGTTGCAAGAAACAGAATTCATGCCTGCTGGCTAAAGGGAAGGAGGAACGAATGTAAAAATAGGCAGGGATTACATGAGACAACTGTGGGAAGCACAGCCAACTTTACAAGAACTCCCCTTCCCCCACTTCTCTCTCTCATCTTATGGTCTCTAGTCTTGGTGTTTCTTCATATGCCTGCTTCGTTCTCTCTGCAGATTGGCTTTTCTGCTTGTTTTTTGCTTGCATGTGGCCTATGAGTGTCCCAAATAGTGATCCCAGCTATCCACCACTGGCCCCCACCCAGTTTGCCCAACTTTCCTGCTTAGCAACCCACAGTTATTCCTTAACTCAGCCTCAGGGTCGCAATTCCAAATTCCCAGGGGTTGTAGTCTGACTGGTACTATTTCAACAAGCATGTAGATCAGGGGTCAGCAAACTACAGCCTGGGAGCAGGGTGGTGTGGGGGGAATCTGGCCTGACTTCCACTTCTATAAATAAAGTTATAACAGAACACAGCCAAATACATTCATTTACATATTGTCTATGGCTGCTTTGGCATTTACAAGGACAGAGTTGAGTAGTTGCAGCTGAGAACCTATGGACTGCAAATCCCAAAATATGTACTATCTAGATCTTTCAAGAAAAAGTTTGCTGACCCCTGCATCAGGCAGTTGGATATGGAGTCATAGGGCTGTGTAGAGGCTTGAGAAGGGCAGGGCGGAGGGTCAGCTCTGGTAACAAAGTTCCGAGAGGGTATAACCATGCCCCGCCCCGCTGCAGAAAAAGGATAATGTGGAGCAAAGGCAGCCTAGGAAGTATTTTGAGAAAAGAACTCTTTGAATGTTCTAACACAGGAAAGAAGATAATCAGTCTATGTATGCGCTAAATTTTTTACACAAAGGGTGGGAGAGTGCAAGACAGTTACTCCTTAATCTGGAGAAGTTCATTAAGATGCTAAATTTAGGAGAGCATGTCACAGAAACTACCTATAAATAACTCGCTTGTGGCAAATTTCCCTGACCCTCCACAGTTAGCTCTTGCTGAGATGAACTGGCTGAGGCACAATGTTCACTGTACAAACAAAGATTTTTAAATGCGTGTCCAGAAGGTTAAACATTTACCCTTCAAAAGAGGGAGAGAGGGCTTCCCTGATGGCGCAGTGGTTGGGAGTCCTCCTGCCGATGCGGGGGGCGCGGGTTTGTGCCTCAGTCCGGGAGGATCCCATGTGCTGCTGAGCGGCTGGGCCTGTGGGCCATGGCCGCTGGGCCTGCGCGTCTGGAGCCTGTGCTCCGCGGCTGGAGAGGCCACGGCAGTGGGAGGCCCGCGTACCAAAAAAAAAAAAAGAGAGAGAGAGAGAAGAGGCACTGAGAAAATGAGACAGATAGATCACTCTGGGGAAGACCTTTCATAAGCAGTCTTTTGGGTTGAGTAGAAAAACTATTAAAGTTTAAACAATCTTACAGATCATTCTAGGCCTTGCTACTCAAAGTGTGAGCTGAGCTCACTCAGTAGCACTGGCATCACCAGGGAGTTTATTAGAAATTCAGACTCTCAGGCCCCACCCCAGACCCACTGATTAAGAATCTGCATTTTTAAAGATTGCACAGATGATTCATCCACACATTAAAGTATGAGAAGCACTGAATTAGAACAGTAGTTTTCAGACCATTCTAAGTAGAACAGTCGTGGTTTTCTTTTATTTTAGTGAAATCTTATATGTAGCTCAACTCTATCAATCAAAGTGGACCTTCTCTGGTTGAAGATGGGTGGATACTGACAGGCAGAGAAGCACTGGAAAAGCCCAGGCATTTCCATCCAATGTTCCTCCAGAACACAATTTGAAAACCACTGATTTAACAGAACGAGTGGAAGTAAAATTAGAATCTTCAGGGCCAGACTCTGTCAAACTTCCAGGCCCTCTTCCACTTCTACCTCACTGAGAATGTCTACTACAATGAATCCCTGTTAGTGATAGGATATGTCCTGCCTTGAGAGAGCTGGAATTTTTAAAGACTTGAAAATCACTCATCTAGATCCCTTCTCTCAGCTTAAAGATGGGGAAACTCAGGTTCAGAATGTGACCAATGAAACTCCATTAAAATATGGCCACATTTAAAACTACACTGATTGCTAACGAAAGAGGCTGCTATGGGCTGATGTCTGTGTCCCCCCAATTCATCTCTTTGACCCCTAATGCCCAATGTGATGGTTTTAGGAGGTGGTTTTAGGAGGTGAGAAATTTGACATGTGATTAGGTCATGAGAGTAGAACCCTAAGGAATGGGATTAAGTACCCTTATAAAAGACCCCTCAGAGCTCCCTTGCCCCTTCTGCCATGTCAGATTACAGTGAGAAGATGGTAGTCTGTGAACCAGGATTCTCACCAGACACCGAATTGTGTGACTTCCCCAACTCCAGAACCGTGAGAAGTAAATGTTGTTTTGTAAGCCACCCAGTCTATCATATTTTGTTGTTGCAGCTGAAATGAACTAAGACAGAGGCAAATCTGAAGCTTCAGTAATTCTCAGGAACAAGAAAGTGCTAAAATGCCATTTTCCTTTTTATTTACCAGTGAAGTGGAGAGACAGTGTGTGCAGTTTTTAAAAGCCCTAGATTTAGACAGGCTCAGGTTTGAATCCTGGCTCTGCTACTTCCCAACCCACGCAAAATAGTTCAACATTTTCTAAACCTCTTCATGTCTAATATTATTTTTAAATAAACAACTGAAAAGTCAACCTACTTCAATTTTAGAAATTGCCTAAAAGGATTGCATGTGTGAAGCTAGAGAAAACTGTTTTCTTTTCCACTGCTGGAAGAGTAAAACAAATTTATCTGCAGCAACAGGCTATCTAATAAATAGTTTCTTCAAAATTAAATACCGCAGTTATGAAAATGGTTCTTGATAAATGAGGCAAATGTTTAGGGAAGGCAGAGAGTATTAAGGAGATTCCAAATTATATTATAGCAAATGCAACTTTTTGATCCACAGCAGTGTTGCATTTGGAGTCAGGCATTTTTAGTAACTATGGTCCATTGCCTCACTCTGTCTTTCTGATTGTGCAACTCCCAAACCTTGGAGTCATCCTTGGCACCTCTGTTTCTCTCATAACTTCAAAATATATCTAGAATCTGACCCCTTCTCCCTACCTCTACTGCCACCACCTTGATCAAGACCTCAGTCATCCCTCACTGAATGACTTTAATAGCCTCCCAACTCCCTGCATCTACTCTTGCCCCCATGCAGTATCTTCTTACCACAGCAGTCAGAGTGATCCTCTTAAAATCCGTCAGTTCATGTTACTCCTTAGCTCAAAACTAATCACTGGCTTCCCCATTTCACTCAGAATAATGCTGAAGTCCTTATAGCCCGCAAAGTCTTTCGTAATCTAACCCTACCACTACCACCACCATTGGCCTCCCTGCTCTTTCTTTACAATGCCAGGTACATCCCTGCCCTATGACCATTGCTCTTTGCCTGGAATGTTCTTCTCCCAGATATCTGCTTAGCTAACTCTCCCACCTCCTTTAAGTTTTTGCTTAAATTTTACTTTCTCAGTGAGGCTTGCCTTGACCTCCTAATTTTATACTGAAAATTCCCCCAACCATATCCCACGAATCCCAATCCTCTTTCCCTTATACTTTATTTTACAACACACTAGATAGCTTATTTATTTTATTTTGCTTAAGTCTGCACCCCCACCCCCACCCCCACACATACCAGAATGTAAGCTTCAGAGGGGCATCAGTCTGTGTTTTGTTCACTGATGTATTCTAAGCATCTAGAACACTGCTTGGCATATAGTACACACTCAACAAATATTTGTTGAATTAATTTGTTTTGTGGTTACTAGCTTTGTGTGTGTTTGTTGCACTGTCTTATTTGGACAAAGACTAAACTAAATTGACAGTAATTTAATAAATCTAATTGCATGTGTTGCAGGTTTCCCGTTTTCTTTTTACTTCTCTTTGTTTTCAATTTCTTCTTCATGCTACTATAAAATCCCCAAATATCTCAATACAACTCTATTTTAAGCTGACATTCATATTTCCTCACCTAAGAACCCCTGTTCCTCATGTCATTTAATATATATCTATGCCATTTCCATTTCATTTCTAGTACTCAGCCATACCCTATCTATGCACAGAACAGAACGTATATGTCCAAAAATTCATTATTTTTAGGGCTGCCTAGTCTTATGTATTGGCTGAGTGACACTCACCCTGAGGCCAGTAGTCTGGATTGGGATTATTGCTGTAAAGAACGGAGAGAATAGGAGCAGTGGTGCATAGAGGAAGATCTGGGGGTTGGCCCTTCATGTGAAAAGGTTGACTCTCTGTTACCCCTTTCCCCGTGGGACAAGGGAAAGAAGACAAATTGGAATGGGGACATTAATAAAATTGTGTGCTATACACCGTGGTATATAAAGCCCTCCCTTGGCACCTTTACAAATTTTTCAGTAGAATCTACATTGCTTATAAGTATTTGAAGTGTGGGTTTTCCTTGGAAGGGACTTGAATATGTTCTGATTCCTACTTCAAGGTTGACATGGGGCCAAAATGGAGGCTTCCATGGCAGGCCTACATAAGGAAAATTTTAGGTGTAGGATTAGCAGAACTAATAAAGACCTATTCAAGTAACTAAGAGAAGTGTTAGGAAAAGAACCAAAAATGGCAAAAATTCATACAATTAGAGCCCTCCTTTTGGTTTAGGAGTCTGTCTCCCCAAAATATCTGTTTTAAATGTTTAAATGTTGCCTAGGCAAGGAGATTTTGGTAGGGTCCATCCCATTTTTCATTAACACACTTGTTGAGATTAATTAGCTTCTTTGATAAAAAGTGAACAGAGCCTTGAAATAAAAGGCAAAAGGAAAATATTCATAGTTATGATGACCTGCCCTCCTCTTTGCCCTTACCTAGAGTGGCAGCTGGGTCATGGGGAAATGATGGAAGTTACATTCTACCAGCACGCACCTGCAACATCTTGGAGCAGGCATGACAGTGGCCACCCTTGCTCCAGGCTGGCAGCACCACAGTGCATTTGGTGGGTGTGTTGGCAAGGGCAAGCTCTCAGTACCCCCATCAAGGTACCAAGTGCCTCTTGGAGTGGAGGTTGCAATCCTTTGGGGATTGCCCGTCTGCCACGGGTTAAGGTGGTGGGCCATGGGAAGGGAGGTTGACTTCTTGTCCCTGTCCAGGGCACAGTGCATAGGTCCTGCAGCTGGCAAGAGGTGAACTTGCTCTTAGAGAAAAACATAGGCAGAACACTCCATGACATAAATCACAGCAAGATCCTTTTTGACCAACCTCCTACAGAAATGGAAATAAAAACAAAAATAAACAAATGGAATGTAATGAAACTTAAAATCTTTTGCACAGCAAAGGAAAACATAAATAAGACAAAAAGACAACCCTCAGAATGGGAGAAAATATTTGCAAATGAAGCAACTGACAAAGGATTCATCTCCAAAATTTACAAGCAGCTCATGCAGCTCAATATCAAAAAAACAAACAACCCAATCCCTAAATAGACATTTCTCCAAAGAAATACAGATTGCCAACAAACACATGAAAAAATGTCAACATCATTAATCATTAGAGAAATGCAAATCAAAACTACAATGAGATATTACCTCACACCTGTCAGAATGGCCATAATCAAAAAATCTACAAACAATAAATGCTGGAGAGGGTGTGGAGAAAAGGGAACCCTCTTGCACTGTTGGTGGGAATGTAAATTGATACAGTCACTGTGGAGAACAGTATGGAGGTTCCTTAAAAAACTACAAATAGAACTACCATATGACCCAGCAATCCCACTACTGGACATATACCCTGAGAAAACCATAATTCAAAAAGAGTCATGTACCACAATGTTCATTGCAGCACTATTTACAATAGCCAGGACATGGAAGCAACCTAAGTGTCCATCGGCAGATGAATGGATAAAGAAGATGTGGCACATAGATAAAATGGGATATTACTCAGCCATAAAGAGAAACGAAATTGAGTTATTTGTAGTGAGGTGGATAGACCTCGAGTCTGTCATACAGAGTGAAGTAAGTCAGAACGAGAAAAACAAATACCGTATGCTAACACATATGTATTCAATCTAAAAAAAAAAAAAAGGTCACAAAGATCCTAGGGGCAAGATGGGAATAAAGACGCAGACCTACTGGAGAATGGACTTGAAGACTCGGGGAGGGGGACGGGTAAGCTGGGACAAAGTGAGAGAGTGGCATGGACATATATACACTACCGAATGTAAAATAGATAGCTAGTAGGAAGCAGCTGCATAGCACAGGGAGATCAGCTCGGTGCTTTGTGACCACCTAGAGGGGTGGGATAGGGAGGGTGTGAGGAAGACGCAAGAGGGAGGAGATATGGGGATATATGTATATGTATAGCTGATTCACTTTGTTATAAAGCAGAAACCAACACACCATTGTAAAGCAATTATACTCCAATAAAGCTGTTAAAAAAAAAAAGAGGTGAACTTGGCAGCTGGTGGATGGTGGGTGCACACATTTGTGGAATGGCGCCCCGGGGTGCCTTTGAGAGGCACCTTGAAAGTATCCCCGGGCAAGGGAACAGGACATTAAGTAGCAAATACAAAACACCATGATGAGTTGAGAGAGAAGAAGAAAGAAGAATGTGTTATATTTTGGTATCTTTAATATTACAGTACTTTGGCAATTTTTCTGCTTTTTGAACAAGGCACTATATTTTCATTTTTTACTGGGCCCTGCAGATAATGTGGCCAGTCCTGTCTGTATGCATTCCACTTCTTTTCCTTTCTAAGTAACAGGTTATAACATCAGACATGGTGATGTGTCTTTAATTCATGAAAATAAGCCAATTTTTACAACACATATTATTAATCTTCAGTTACCTTTGATGGGTTTAGCAAAGGGGAATCAGTTTTTCCCATAGCCATAAGAATCACCGTATTGTTAAATTCACTTTATTGAATGATTTAAAATTAATAAGCAGGGAAGAAAATTTAGTAGTTGTCAGTAATATTTCATTTTAAATTGCAGTAATTTCTTTTCTGGATGTTCTTGTTATCCAGCAACCATGATATAAAATGTTGCTTCTGTATAGATATTATATGACATAGGAGAATTTATTTTCAGTTCTGAGGCATACAAGTCTTCTAAGAATAAAATAAGCATTAAAAATAATTGAGGGGACTTCCCTGGTGGAGCAGTGGTTAGGAGTCTCCTTGCCAATTCAGGGGACACAGGTTCGATCCCTGGTCCGGGAGGATCCCACATGATGCGGAGCAACTAAGCCCACAACTACTGAGTCTGTGCACCACAACTACTGAAGCCCGTGCGCTAGAGCCCATGCTCTGCAACAACAGAAGCCACTGCAATAAGAAGCCCACGCACCAGAACGAAGAGTATCCCCTGCTCGCTGCAACTAGAGAAAGTCCACGTGCAGCAACAGACCCAACGCGGAGGAAAAAAAAAAAAATTGAATCTTTGAAATATGCATTTGCTGTCTCTTCTTTTGTTAGGGAAGTGGTATAGCTTAGTAGAAAGAACCCAGGATTCTGAGATAGAAGAAGAAAATGGACACGTTATTTAACTTTTCTGGTTCCTAGTTTTATGTTTGTTAAATAAAGACCTTCAAGTAACTAGAAAATTTCTCAGGTTTCTTCCAACCCTGGAATCCAATGAAGTTTGAATAGCATGCTTTAAACACACACATACAAACACACACACACACTTTATTTATTTGAATGAATACTACTACTATTAAACAATTTTTTTTTTTTTTTCCGGTTCGCGGGCCTCTCACTGTTGCGGCCCCTCCCGCTGCGGAGCACAGGCTCCGGACGCGCAGGCCCAGCGGCCATGGCTCATGGGCCCAGCCGCTCCGCGGCATGTGGGATCCTCCTGGACCGGGGCACGAACCCGTGTCCCCTGCATCGGCAGACGGACTCTCAACCACTGTGCCACCAGGGAAGCCCTAAACTATTTTTAATAACTATGGGTCTTGGAGCATATTTGCATGAAATGAATAGAAACGTACTGAATTTACTCAAGTAAAAATTCTCTTTTCTTTTTGAGAAGTTGTGTCATGTAGAACAAGAATGTAAAAAATATACATGTATGAATACATATTAAAAATAACTGTAAAGTAACCACCACCCAGACTAAGAAATAGAAAACTGCTATATACCTTAGAAGCCCCTTGTTTGCACCTCTCTGAACACATCTCTCTCCCTCGCCTACAGAGGTAACTGTTATACTGCTTTTTTGAGAAAATCATTCTCTTGTTATTCTTTACAGATTTTACCATCTATATAGGTGGTGTTAAATCATATGTTATTTTTAAAAGAGTTGTATTATAAAAATAACATTTTGCAGTTCCCAAAGAAACCAGGAACAACTAAGCCATAGGAAGGACAGGAATCAATACATTTTGGCACTCTCAGTATCAAGATTTAGAGACCTTTGTTCTAGTGCTCTACCAATTAATGTGCCTCAGCTATTAAAGTATTGAAATAGAAAATCTTATTAGCTGAAATGGCTTTTTTCTCCTTTCAGATGTCTACCTCTGATCCAATCAGCTGAGGCTGGGGAGATGGCAACATAGTAGAAAAAGGGCAGCCACAGTAGTCCCAGTCATTTATTCAAAGGTTATATACACTGTTCAGGAAATAGCTAGATACAATGAATAATTCAGTCAATGATGATGTCACTTTATTTATTTATTTATTATTTATTTTTTGCCTGTGTTGGGTCTTCATTGCTGTGCGCGGGCTTTCTCTAGTTGCAGCAAGCGGGGGCTACTCTTCGTTGCAGTGCGTGGGCTTCTCATTGCAGTGGCTCCTCTTGTTGCGGAGCACAGGCTCTAGGCGCGCAGGTGTCAGTAGTCGCAGCATACAGGCTCAGTGCATGGGCTCTAGGGCGTGTGGGCTTCAGTAGTTGTGGCTCGCGAGCTCTAGAGCGCAGGCTCAGTAGCTGTGGCACATGGGCTTAATTGCTCCGCGGCACACGGGGTCTTCCTGGACCGGGGATTGAACTTGTGTCCCCTGCATTGGCAGGCAGATTCTTCACCACTGTACCACCAGGGAAGTCCCGATGTCACTTTAAACAAGTCTGAACTACCATTGGCTTTATTTTCTCATCAATAAATACTGTATTTCACATTCTGTTATAAAATATCTTCAGATCTCTAAGAGAAAAAAATGCTAACCCTAATTCTGTTAATTTGGCATAGGAAATAATTTTCCTTCTTATTATTTTATTTAATTATTACTAGATGTTTCTTGGGTGTCTGTGTTGCCCCTTAATGGAGAAATTCATTGAATCTCACCCAGTGCTGCTCTGCACTGGGCTTGTGCTCTCTAGCCAGGCCCATATCTTCTTCTTTTCCCAAACCAATTAAGAATATCAAATGCCACTTGTTCAATAACAAATGTGATGGAATTAAATGCAATCTTTTCTTTTTACCATATAATTTTAAACATAAATTGTGTATTAAGGATGCAGATCATTGATTCTACCCATCCTCTATTTCTAAAAGATTCTGACTCTTGCCTCCATCACAATAGAGCCCTTGCTGGCCTGTTTGTACAATGTGATCCCACCCCTCCCCTGGACTTAGGCAAGTAAGCAAAGGGCAGACACTTGGCTGGCCCAAGGAGGTGCACCCTATTTTGTAGCTAAACCAATCAAATCCTCCTTTTTGAACATTTGAGAAAGGAGACACAGAAACCTAGGGAGTGGTTAGCTGCATCATTTTCATAGGGGAGCTGGAAAAGGTGACTGCCCTGTTCCCACCCTTGCTTTCTCCTTGAATTCTGTAAGATCAGTATTTCTTAAATCACAGATCAAGAGTATAATAAACACTTGAACTAATTTGAGTAGGTTACTTGAAATAAAACTTGTTCTAAAACAAATAGAAAAAAATTTTAAATACTTTTTCCTTTTAAAAAAACTAAGTTATTTCCTAAAACAGTAGTTCTCAAATTTGAGCGTGCATCAGAATCAGCTGGAGGCTTGTTAAAGCACAGATTGCTGGGTCCCATCCCAGAATTTCTGATTCAATATATCTGGGATGGGGGTGGGGCGTATAATTCACATTTCTAACAAGCTCCCAGATGATGCTGATATTCCTGGTCCAAGGACCACTCCTTGAGAAACAGTGCCCTAGAAATAATCATCTAAGATGACCATAGCTAACAAGACTTTTTTTTTTAAACCAAAAATTAAGATTCTTCAGAAGAGTGCAATAGTTATGAGTTCATACCCTGGATGAAGCCAGATAACCTAGATGCAAATCCTGGCTCTGCCACTTACAAAGTGGGTAAACTTGGGCAAGATACTTAACCTTTCTCTGCCTCTTCATCTGTAAAGTAGATAGTCTAATAGATAATACCATTAGACAGCCTAGCACTATACAATTCCAGGAATCCCATTCATATAGACTACAACATGAATAGCATCACCTAGAATTGTGCAAAGGGGTCATCCTGTTAGGAGTACTTACCTCATGGAGTTGTGATGATTAAGATCATTGTGAGGATTAAAAGAAGCGGAATGCATATGAAGGGTTTAGAACAGTGCCAGCACATGGTAAGGATTCATTAGGTACTAACTATTAGAAAATGGTCCACATTTTGGCTATGCAAAGAAAATACTGAACACATTGTCATGGTAACTGTATCTTTAGTTAAGAATTAAAGGAGTTCAGGTACCACTGTGCAGGTGTAGTAGATTAAAAAAAATTTTTTTTAAGAGTCGTGTGCTTTGGAGAGCAATTAAGTGGCAAAAGAATGACCCTGATTCTTCCAGGACACAAAACTATCTTTTACCCTCTACACATAACTAGCATAAAATAAAAGTAAACAAATAGTCACTGCTATCCCTAAATTATATTTTAATTCCTGAAACATTAATTCTCTGATTATCAAGAGGTAGTTAGTATAGATTGGACCCTAATGGTTTTAAAAATTAAGTCAATTCATTTCTCCAACATACTGTGTTCTGACTTAAAATATTACTGAAGGGCATAGGTGATAAAGTGCACAATTTTATTTGATAAGATAAGAAACTGCTTTAAGCAAGGAAATTTTTAAAAAAACAAAGTTGTATTTGGAACTGTAGGAATAGTACAAGCCAGGTGAACTTGGTGCCATAAGAAAAGTCCTTTTTATTTATTATTTTTATTTAAAAAATTTTTGGGCTGTTCCGTATGGCATGCAGGATCTTAGTTCCCTGACCAGGGATTGAACCCCTGCCCCCTGCAGTGGAAGTGCAAAGTCTTCACCACTGGACCGCCAGGGAAGTCCCTAAGAAAAGTCCTTTGAGACATGCATGTGAATGTTCATGGCAATATTATTCATAAGAGCCAAAACCTAGAAACAATCCAAATGTCCATCAACTGGTGAATGGATAAACAAAATGTGATATATTGGTTATCTATTGCTATGACCAAATCACCCCAAAACGTAGTGGCTAAAAACAACAAATGTTTATTTTCTCACCATTCTTGTGAGAAATCAAAGGGTCAGGAATCTGGATCTTGCTTTGTTGGTAACTCTAGCTTAGTCTCTCCTAAGGTTGCAGTCAAGGTGCTGGCCAGGGTTGCAGTCTCATCTGAAGACTCAGCTGCAGAGGAGGGGTATCTGCTTCCATGCTCACTCATGTGGTGTTAGCAGGCCACAGGTTCTCATTGGCTATTGGCCAGAAACATCAGTTCCTTGCTATGTGGACCTCTCTATAGAGCTGCTCACAACATGGCAGCTCAGAATGAGGGATTCAAGAAAGAGAGAATGAGAGCCCCCAAGATGGAAACCATAGTCTTTTTATTTTAAATTCTAACCTAATTAGATTTTAACCTAATCTCAGGAGTGACAGCCCACTACATTCTGTTCATTAGGAGTGAGTTACTAGGTCCAGCCCATACTCAATGGGAAAGAATTACACAGGGGCATGCAAACCAGGAGGCAGGGATCATTGAGGGCCATCTTAGAAGCTGCAACCAATGTGGTACATCCATACAATGGTACTATTCAGCAATAAAAAGGAACAAACTACAGGGATATGCTACAAATGGATGAACCTCAAACATTTTAGGCTAAGTATAAGAAGTCAGGCATAAAAGACCACATTCTGTATGTTTCTATTATTTGACATTCTGAAAACACAAAATTATAGAAACAGAAAGTAGGTTAGTGGTTACTTAAGGCTGTGGGGGTGGGGAGAAGGGAATTTTTGGTGGGTGATGGACATATTATTAAAATGGATTGTAGTGATGGCTACACAACTCTGTATATTTACTAAAAATCATTAAATAAATACTTACAAAAAAGATGGCATGGGATACAAAACAACTAGCCTGTACGTTTCCAAAAATGTCAATATCATGAAAGGCAGAAGGTATTATGTCAGATTAGAAGAAACTAAAAAGTCATGACAACCAACTGTAATGCATGATCCTAGATTGGATCCTGAATGTGGCAGTGGAGGGCATGGGAGAGATGCCATAAGGACATAAGGAAAATTGGAGAAATTACATATGGCCTGTAGATTAGATAAGAGTATTGTATCAATATTAAACGTTCCAAATAATTGTCCTGTGGTTATGTAGGAGAATGCCCTTGTTCTTAATAAATACATGCTCTTTAGGGTGAAGTTGCATGTTTTCTGCAACTACCTCTCAACTGGTTCAGGAAAAAAAATTGTATGTATAAAGAGAATGTGGAAGAGTGAGAGCAGGGGCTTCCCTGGTGGCACAGTGGTTAAGAATCTGCCTGCCAATGCAGGGGACACAGGTTCGATCCCTGGTCCGGGAAGATCCCACATGCCGCGGGGCAACTAAACCCGTGCACCACAACGACTGAACCCGCACTCTAGAGCCCACGAGCCACAGCTACTGAAACCTGCACACCAAGATCCCGTGCTCCGCAACAAGGGAAGCCACTGCAATAAGAAGCCCGGGCGCCACAACAAAGAGTAGCCCCCACTTGCCGCAACTAGAGAAAGCCCGTGGCAGCAACGAACACCCAATGCAGCCAAAAATAAATAAATAAATATTTTTTAAAAATGAGAGCAAATGTAATTAATTGTTAACAATTGGTGAATCTGGGTGAAGGGTACATGAGAATTCTTTGTACTCCTTTTGCAACTCTTTTGTAAATTTAAAATTATTTCAAAATAAGAAGTTAAATAAAACAAATCTTTGAATGAAATTCTCCCTCTGTCCCTTAGCTTCCAGCCAGGATCAAATACAATTACCAGTACAAACAGAAAAATCAACAGAAGAAAAAAGAAAACAAATGATTTTTGACCTATTACTTATCAGGTACTATTTTTCTTTGTTTTATTTAATTCTTCTAATGCACTTGGAGCAGTGGTTCTTGGCCTCATCTGTACATTACAATCACCTAGGGATTTTAAAACTCCCTGTACCCTGGCAAAAACCACACCGATGAGGTTAAAAGCTCTGGGGGGGCTTCCCTGGTGGTGCAGTGGTTGAGAGTCCGCCTGCCGATGCAGGGGACACGGTTCGTGCCCCGTCCGGGAGGATCCCACATGCCGCGGAGCGGCTGGGCGCATGAGCCATGGCCGCTGAGCCTGCATGTCCGGAGCCTGTGCTCCGCAACGGAAGCTCTGGGGATCGGACCCCGTCATCAGTATTTTTAAAGTTCTCCAGGTGATTCCATTGTGCAGCCAAGGTTCAGACCACTGTCTTGGACATAAAGCTTTATCATCTCCCTCTTAGAATCGTAAAAGTTGAGGCCCAGGGAGATTTTGTAACTTGCCCAGCTTGCAAAAGTGGAAGAGAGGGTAGATGGACATGGGTACACAGAAAAGAAGCGGCATCCATGTGACCCCATTTTCAGGTTCTTACCACCTCACCTTCTGGCCCTCTTGGGTCTTTACCTGGCTTTCCCAAGTGTGGTCTTCAGACAAGGAGCTGAGTTGAATGCTGCAAAATACAATCAGACTTGCTGTGGATTTTAAGGAACTTATAAAATGAACACAAATATATAAAAGGTAGTTAATATTTATAGAAAAATTGTATAAAAGCACATAACTGCTTTGTGAGAGGGTGAAATCTGGTGATGAGAGTAAATTCAATCCAGAAAGTCTTCTTTGATAAGTGGTCAAGAAAGAGAAATTTACATCTCTAGACATTCCTTCTCATGATAACATATCTCCTTTCAAAACAGACAAAACAGACCTTTTTATTTTAATTGTTAAATAAGAAATTTCGAAAAGACTTCACTCCAAATTTAGAATAGTTACATATGCTTCCTTTAAGCCATGCTTCTCAATAACCTGTAAATCACTAGAAAGAATTATGTCTCATTTTAATTTAGTCCCATCTATTAATTTTTCATATCGCTGAACAGATAATATTCTTGTAATAAACCTTAATTGTTGCTTCTCCTAGGTTTCCCAAACATTTAGAAAATAAGCCTTTTCAAGTGCTATTTAAGCTGAAGAGGAGGAAATTTGACCCACAGTTTATCACTTAGCTCTTTAGCATACTAATACGACTACAATTTGCATTTGACTAGGGGGTTGTTTTTTCACTCTTGTAATCTTGTTGGCAGAATACCACAATTTTTGGTTGACTTTTAAAACAAATTGTCTATCTACTCTAGGGAAATAAGGTGGTGTTAATACAAGAAGCTTGGAAGTTAATTAATTGCTCTGAAACAATTCCATGTTGGTTTAGCCTCTTAGGTGGTGTTATTTGCACAGCTCTCGCTAATGCTAATGATCAATTCACATTGGCATTTAAACAAAATCAACCCTAAGACATTTCTCACACTTCCTAATGAATGATTCTTTTTTTCTTAGTCTCAAGTTATCTAGTCCTGTGGCGATCTAGGATAGCTCTTTTACTTTGATAAGTAAAGTGTGGCTGAGACTTTCCAATAGCTTTTTCAGGTAACTAATTCAGAATGAACTAGCTCTTTTCTAGCTGCTTACCCTTCAAAGAATTTACTTTATGGATACACATAGGAAGGAAATTAACTGCACTGTGTTGAGGCAATCTTACTGGTATCAAGATTTTTTTTTTAATATATTTATTATTTATTTATTTACTTTTGGCTTCATTGGGTCTTCATTGCTGCGCGTGGGCTTTCTCTAGTTGAGGTGAGCGGGAGCTACTCTTCACTGTGGTGCGTGGGCTTCTCCTTGCGATGGCTTCTCTTGTTGCGGAACATGAGCTCTAGGAGCGCGGGCTTCAGTAGTTGCAGCATGTGGGCTCGGTAGTTGTGGCTCGTGGGCTCTAGAGCGCAGGCTCAGTCATTGTGGTGCACGGGCTTAGTTGCTCCATGGCCTGTGGGATCTTTCCAGACCAGGGCTCGAACCCATGTCCCTCGTATTGGCAGGTGGATTCTTAACCACTGCGCCACCAGGGAAGTCCCTCGAGATTTTTATTATTAAAAAAAGTAATTAAATATTCTAAGTAATAACATGTTATTCTAAAATAGTCTAAAAATATTTTAGAAATCCTGTAGTAAAAAGCACATTAACTGTAGAGAGAGGCAGGATATCTCTGGTGTAATGATGCCATTACTTTTTTTTTTTTTTTTTGCCATTACTTTTTGTATGTGGTAAAGACTGAATGTTTGTGTCCCCTGAAAATTCATACACTGAAAGCTCATCTCCAGTATGATGGTATTTTGGAGGTGGGGACTCAGGGAGGTAATTAGGTCATGAGGGTGAAGCCCTCATTAATGGGATTAGTGCCCTTATAAAAGAGACCTCCAGAGGGCTGCCTACCCTCTTTGGCCATGTGAGGACACAGCAATCATAATATGGTGGTCTATGAGACAGGAAGTGGGCTCTTACCAGACACTGAATCTGCTAGCACCTAGATTTTGGAATTCCCAGCCTTCAGAACCATGAGAAATACATTTCTGTTGTTCAAGCTACCCAGTCTATGGTATTCTGTTATACCTGCTTGAATGAACTAAGACAGTATGTGTACAAGAAAACCAGTGTAAGGAGATAGATATAGATATATAGATGTAGGTATAAATATGTATAGGTATATTTATTGGACAATTGTATATATTTACTGGAAATTATATATATAATACATATGTGTAAAATATACATGGAGAGAAACATTTATTTCCTTTTAGGAGACAAGCAAATATTCATTAGGTCCCTGAGCCCAGCTGGTAAGATTGTTTTGGTTAGATGAAAGAGTGTCCATTTCAGTGCCCCACTATATACCTGGGTAACAGGTTTGCATCAGATTTCTCTCTCCTGGGACAAAGTGCCTAATACACTCCTTTACAGTGGACAAAGGACTTAAAATATCTGTCAGTTAGGAGTCTAAAATAATTAATTAGTAGTGATAGAATTTCTGGAATGCAGACAAGAGGGAGGAAGGAGAATAAGAAGAATGACACTAAGAGTTACCAAGCACCTACTATATGCAGGACACTATGGTAAACACACTTAACCTATGTTGTCCTATTTCATCCTCTCAGCAGCTGTGAGACAGAGGTACCAACTTCCCCACCTGAAAAATGGTGGAGGTTTAATAACTTTCTGAACATGATAAAGTGATAGAGTGGAGATTCACTTGTACAAAGGATTTGAAGAGTTCTATCCATTTCAAAGTCTGCTTTCTTTTCACTTACATCATGCTGCTTTCAGAGTGAAAGAAGGTTCAGGGACTCTCCTGGCAGTCCAGCAGTTAAGACTCTTCACTTCCACCACAGGGGGCACAGGTTCTACCCCGGTAGGGGAACTAAGATCCCACATCCTGCATGATGTGGCCAAAAAAAGTAAAAACAAAACAAAAACAAAAAAAACAAAGGTTCAGTAAATTCTGATAAAAAAACAAATCTAAAAATTTGATACCCTGTGGAGGGAAACACAACAAGTTTTGGGAGTAGATATGGCAAAAAAGGCATATTGCTCAGGACATGGGAGGAGAAGACTAGAAGATAGCTAGAAATAGAGAACAGAAGGAGAGTGAAGACTTTTCAAGGACCCAGGACGAAGAATCGAATGTGCTTGGGTAACTGACTAGGCTAAAAACTCTCAGTATAGATTTCTTCTAAGTTGAACAAAGATGAACTGTGAACCTGTATATGCTTACCTCTATGCAGCTATGGTTTTCAAAGAATAGTTTATCACTTGTAGTGGATTCAAGAAGATTAGCCTGTATTTGTTGCTGTCATTGAGAATTTAGTAAGAGGAGGAATGTAAGAAAAATGAGGGCATTTCTCTAAGATATACACAGGGGAATGAAATTATTGGAGCCACAGGTGTGTGGATCTGCATCTTAACTGGTTATTACCAAAGTTGGGGAGGATAGCTTTTCCTAGAAAGTCACTCCAAGAATATATTCTGACCTCTCTAGGGGAGGAAAAGTGTTATTCAACCCAAGTTCATGTGCCCAACATATGGTGAGGCCAAACCAACCAAAACATCGAAGTTTGGAGCAGAGAAAGGTTTATTGCAAGGGGAACAGGCTGCTTATGCTCAAAAAGCCCAAACTCCATGACGGTCTTTGGGGGAGAGTTTTTATAGGCAAAATTTGCAGGGAGGACTACAGGGTGTATGACCTTCCTCTGATTGGTTGGTGGTAAGTTAACAGGGTGGTGTTCCAAGAATCTCAATCATCAGCCTTCTGATTCCAACCAGTCTGGATTCCCTGTGCTTATGCTCAGCCTGAAGTTACCATCCTCCACCTGGGGGCCTTAGTTCCTATAGGAACTCAGAGATAAATATCAGATTGCTATACATATCCCCCAAGGAGGAACCAGAACCCTGCCCCATAGCTGCACTATTGTTTCTTGACTGCCTTTCTTTTGTTTCTTCATTCCCTCACTTTCCTAATTAGTAACCATTTGAATCTGCCCTTTGGAACTCAGGGAAGGCCTAGGAGGCTGGAAGCCTTTTTCCCACAAACAAGAAATGTTGGACACAGAAAGTCTTTTGTACCAGGTAGGGCCCCACAGGGTCCTGCTTGGTTTCAAAAGGAAACTGACTTCAGTCTAACAACAATTCACCAATCTCTTCAAGAACCCATTATGAATGTGGCATTGGATTCTGGAAGGTGCCGATAAATCTTCAGAATGTCTCCTGCCTTTGAGGAGCTGATTATATGATGTGGAGCTAGAGCATAGACCTCTGAAACACTAAATACCCATCATAGATGCTGAGTATATGTGAGGGGCTGCCTCGGGAAGTCAGGGGTTGGAGAGGGGTGTTGATAAGGAAGGCCTCCTGAGGGACTGGAGCAGGGCCTTGAAGGCCAGGGAGGTGAGAGAAATTTGGTCAGGGCAAAGAAGAGAAGGAAAGAGAACCAGGTGGGAATATCCAGGCTTGGATCTTCTGAGTCCTGATACATACATATGATATCCACACCGATATATATACAATATGTGCATGAGTGTGAGTATGGCTATATTTCTTTACACTTTAAGAGTACATTACACTTATATTAGTGATAGGTATAAGTTAATACAACCACTCTGAAGAGCCATTTGGTAATATCCAGATAATTTGCAGCCTTTGTTCCAACAATTTTATTCCTAGGTATATATCCCAGAGAAAGTCCCCCTTATGTGCTCAGGGGGATATGAATAGAATGGTCATTGCATGTTTTTAACAACAAGATATTAGAGCCAACTTACACGTCAATTTATAGGAAAATGAGTAAAAATAATGCAGCATATTCATCCACTGGAATATCTATGATACAACAGTTAAAATCAATGAAATGGAGCTATATACACAAACATGAATAAAACTCAAAAACAATGATAAGGGATAAAAGCAAATTGCAGAGTATATTCAGAATGATATTCATATAAAGTTTTAAAAACATGCAAAACAGTCCTATATGTCACATATATGTAGTAAAAATATACTACACTACTACCTGTCAGTGTGGTAAAAAATAAAAATAACCTTCGTGGTAGTGGTAACCCCTGACAGTGACAAAGTTTAATACAACTGGGAAAGGGCCTTCACCAATTTGTGTAATAATTTATTTTTTAAACGGTGTAATAGGTCCATGGGTGCTTATTTTGTTGATCTCTAACATTTTGTATGCCTGTAATGTTTCAACTTAAAAACATTAGAAGAGGTAAAAAGAAGACCAAAAAGATACACAGTGAAATGCTTAATAGTATTTGTTGAGATTATAATGCAGATTAAATTTTCTTCTTCATTTTCTATATTTTTTAAAATAAATATATCATTTTTATTTAAAGTTTTTAGATGAAAACAACTTTTAAAAACAGATGCATTACAGAGCCATGCCATTTTGCAAGGGCCTAGAATAGTGACCGGTGTATATTAAAGTCTCAATAAATATTTACTGAATGAATGAATGAATGAAATGAATGGATGAATAATTGAGACCTTAGCAATACAGGCCGGTAGGGAGGAAGAGAAAGTAGGAATGGTGGAGGCAGGCAAGTGCCTGAGGCAGATCCTATATGGTACAACGTACAGTGGCCATATTCCTATTCCTAAGGAGTAGAAGCAATTCAGGTATAATGAGGTTGGGCAGAGGCAGAAATGTTAACCTGATCACTTTTCCCCACTCTCAACTAACTATTCCTACCTTCCTTCTCTTTCTCACCTACCTGTGTTGCTGAGATTCATTCCTAGCACCTAAGCCTACCTATCACCATCTGTAGGACAAGTGGGAATGTTTGTATATAAATGGCATCCATGGTCTAAACAGCTAGCCTAGGTAACCTGGGTTGTATCTAGACATGGAATGGATAAAAGCCAGTTAATTTGCACTAGTATTGTCTCTGTTTGGGCCGCTATAACAAAGTATCAAGGATTGGGTGACTTATAAACAACAGAAATTTATTTCTCACAGTTTTGGAGGCTGGAACTCCAAGATCAGGGTGCCAGCATGGACAGGTTCTGGTGAGAGCCCTCTTCTGGGTTGCAGACTGCTGACTTCTTATTGCATCTTCATACAGCAGAAGGGGCAAGGGAGCTCTTTGGGGTCCCTTTTATAAGGGCACTGATCCCATTCATGAAAGCTCCACCCTCATGACCTAATTATCTCCCAAAGGTCCCACTGGCTAATGTTGTTACTTTAGGAGTTAGAATTTCAACATGAATTTTGGGGGGACACAAACATTCAGTCCATAATAAGCATCAAACCCTCAAAATATTATCTCAAATATTTCATTAAGCTGGGGCTGAGGCACCATAGAGAGATTATATGGATTCAGTAATACATTCCCTTGCTTTAAATGAGTCCATATTTTTATTTGTACCAAAGTTCTTATACACCCAAGCAGAATTATATACCACTTGGTAAGAGTCTGCTTATTAAACTGATGAACAAGGTAATTCTTTGGGCTTAGGCTATCTGAGGAAAATACAACATGAATCTGCACAGAAAATAGCAGTAATCTTCTAAGTACAGACAAGTCAATTGTATTTGTTGTGCGCTAACAGAAAGACTCCTGGGTTTTAGTAGATAGCCCACTATATAATCATCCTGGCTGAATAGGCTCAGATACTTTGTTTTGAAGGGAGTGCAGAAATCCTGCAGGTTTAATTGCCAATAAATCAGCATGACCTCCACTCCCTGGCACTCCTTTTCTACAATGATCTTTTCAACCAGGAAATGAAGAGATGGATTTTACAGTGTGTGTGTGTACTGCCTATGGTAAGATAACAGAATTATACTTGCCATTTTCTCCATTACAGGCTATGCTAGATAATGAAGGACTCTATTAATGACATGTTCTGTTTGCTTTAGGTTATTTTCATCTTGTATTGTAGTTACTTCTTTTTGTTATTATGGAGAGCTGTCTTTCTTTTTAAAAAAAGAAACTTCTATCATTAATTCAATATTTTACCATCACCAGAGATTTTATTCCCCAGTTAATTCACAAGAATTTGCATTAAAATATTCTGGATCACTCAAAAAGCTATTCACGAACTGATTGAATTGGATGTTACTCTTAGCTGTTTTTCAGATTTGGTTTAAATAGCTATTTTAAATTAATATTTCCAATTCACGACTATAACCAATACAGACATTTTAACACTCATCCATACCCAATGTAACATAAACCTGCTGTTTGCACTGTTGAATTGTTTGTATGTTGACGTTTATTTTAGTTTGAATGAATAATATTCTGTGGTAGATATTTATTTAGATTTTTATACGAACACTATAAGAAAACATCAACATTTAAAACTATTAAATAGTAGGTTCCACTTTGTGCTTAATTTCGGAGTGCTACTGCTACCTATTCTGAATTTAGGATGATGCTTTTCTTGCCTGACCACAGGGTGTTGGACCAGATGATTCCTTGAAGCTCTGTCTAGCTCTAAGATCTCTGATGCAACCTGCTGGGTCAGGACACCACCTTATTATGGGCTGTGTGCTGGACAATATTGTTGTGCTTTAAATATACATTTAAAAATGTTTTAAGGGGCTTCCCTGGTGGCGCAGTGGTTGAGAGTCCGCCTGCCAATGCAGGGGACACGGGTTCATGCCCTGGTCTGGGAAGATCCCACATGCCACGGAGCAGCTGGGCCCGTGAGCCATGACCGCTGAGCCTGCGCGTCTGGAGCCTGTGCTCCGCAACGGGAGAGGCCACAACAGTGAGAGGCCCGCGTACCACAAAAAAAAAAAAAAAAGTTTTAAGAGTGAGAAGATTCTGGGATGATGGCAGCAGTGACATAGTTTTTTAATCTTTCCAAATCCCCATATTACAATACCTAGAGCCACTAGATAGCAAAACCAAAAACATTTGTCATAAAATTAGATGATAAGGTATCCCCAGAAAACCCAAACTACAAGCAAATGAGAACAAGCCACTAAAATCCACAAGACCTTCCATTTGTGTGGGAGAAAGCATAGGAAAGCAATAGGACCTCTGATGCACCTGAAAACAGAGTAGAAAAAATAGCCAATAGATATTTACTGGAAAGGCAAAAGACCAATTTGTGAATAGCAGTTGAAATTGGGAGGTGTTTCCCCTACTCCAATGGCAGATGAATGTGAGAGGCCTACAGGGAGGATGGAAGGGACTAGAACAAATTGGTCTCAATAAGCTTATGAAATTACCAGCTAGGGCTCCCTTCCAGAATAGAGCCTGACCCAGCCTTCTGAGAGTAGAATCAAAATTAATCAAGATAAAGGCAATATAGACAAAGGAAAGAGAAGAACCACAGGCAGGACATCTCAGGAAGCAAGCAGTTAACACTTTTTAACCCTTCATGGAAACAAAAGAGGGAGCTCTGTGAGGTTAGCAAAGCTACCCTGAACCATGCCTCCTTCTAAAAATTCAGAAATCTCTTTTCACATAAAAATCGGCAATAAATTAGTTACTATACCAAAAAAAGGGGGAGGGGAAAATAAGGAGCAGAATGACATCACTTCCAACAGTGAAAGGACATCAGAAACATGTGTCCACAGAATACATCGAGACCATAAGCTTTAATTTGACAATAATCTAAAAGGTATTAAGAAAAACAATCTAAATGATATTGACATGAAAAAAACATATCACATTTTATTTTAAATGTAAAATTAAAAATAAAAAATCATTTTAGAAATGAAGTCTTAACTAAAAAGAACACAAGAGAACATATAAATAATATCTTAAGGGAAATAAAAGATGAAAAGAGTAAGAATTTTTCAAATGAAAAAGAAGTTAAAAGATTTGGAAACAAGTCAAGAGAAAGTGACAAATTAAAGGCAACAAAGATCCAACATATAGATAAAAGGAAGTCCTCAAAAAAGAAATCAAAGTGAAGGAACAAGTCAAATACTAAAAAACATAATTCAAGAAAACTTTGCTGAAATAATAAAGAAAAAATAACTTAAATTACATGTTGAAAGAGTACACCATGTATCTGAGAGTATTCACCAGGACAACCCCAAGACATAATTTAGTAAAATTAATGGACTTTAAGGAAAAAAGGAAAAAATCCTTTAGATATATAGGCAAAAGGAACATGGGATTTATATGACAAACACAATGAGATTATCATCAGACTTGTCAACACTTTATGCCAGACAGAAATGGAGTAACATATTTAAGGCACTCAAAGAAAACAAATGAGAATCAAGGATAAACTGCAAAGCTGACCATCAAGTATAAAAAGCACAGACAAGTCTTTATCAACATGCAAGAACTCTGAGAATATCACTCTCATTTTCTCACTGAGGAGTCTATTAGACAACAACCTTTGGACAATCAAACTGACTAAAGAGACATTGCTATTAGGCCTGCTAATGAGCATTAAACAAATAATTACGTGTACGACTAGGATTAAATAAGGATTAAAAGGGATAGTATGGTATGTAATGGCTCTCTGACAATGTAGATACAGTACAACTACTAAAACTGGGAGGAGAATGGGGAGAGGAATATGGGAAAAATTTTTGTCTGTTCTCAGTAATTCTATTTGTATTTTTCTGAGCCTGTGATGTATATAAAGCAGGGTAATATAAATAGCAGTTATGGAATATTTGAATTTTATCTTACCCTCTGCCCTTGAGTACCAGCATTTTCAGTGTGGAAGACTAAATATAGGAGGGGTTACATAGAAAAACCTACTGTCCTGAATTTGAATTGAAAATATCAATATTAACTTAGAGGTATTTTATGTTTAAAATGTATGTTTTTCTGTAGCTGTGTGTTGTTTTATAATAGAAAGGTTTTTCATGTCTCCATCCACTGAAGAGGCCTAGAAACAGTGACAAATCCTGTAGTCATGAGCATACCTAGCAGCCAGATTGTGATCTTGAAAATATCATTTCTCCCTAAAAGAAACCTGTGCTTCTCGGGGAAATGGGTGCTTTCAGCTCTTGGGTAGTGTATTAGTTTGCTAGGGCTGCTGTAACAAAATACCACAATTGAGTGACTTAAACAAGAGAAATTTATTGTCTCACAGTTCTGGAGGCTAGAAATCCGAAATCAAGGTATTGGCAGGGTTGGTTCCTTCTGAGGGTCATGAGGGAAGGATCTATTCCAGGCCTCCCCTCTTGGCTTGTCATCTTTTCCCTATGTTTCTTCACATTGTCTTACCTCTATATGTGTCTCTCTGTCCAAATTTCCCCCTTTTTTCATAAGGACACTAGTTAGATTAGATTAGATTAAGGCCCACTCTAATGACCTCACTTTAGCTTAATCACCTCCGTAAAGACCATATCTCCAAATAAAGTCACATTCTGAGGTACTGGGGTTAGGACTTCAACATAAAAAATGGGGGAGGGGGTGCAGTACAATTCAACCTATAGTAGGCAGTAAATATACAGGATAAACTTCAAGTGCCTTGTTATACTAGATAGTGAGGAAGTTATTAAGATTTACTGGGGTCATAGCCAAAGGCCTAGGAGCCAACCTAAAGAAAAGACAGGACAGTTACAATTTGAAGACAATTACAAATTTACAATAAAATTACAATTTTTAATATCTATTAAAGTAGTCAACCTCCTTAAAGTAGAGGTCAATAGAGAGCTAATTCACTCTTGAAAACTGACAGTGCAAAAGAATCAACTATTTATCCTACTTTTCCTATATGAACAGTGCCATTGTGTCTCTTAATAGTAAATGAGGGGAAGCATCTTTTTATAAAAGCATTCGGGCTAATAATTTTAAAAGAAATAACAGATTTAGAGTATCACCATTTTTCAACCCTCAACAAATTAATGGTATAGTCACTGAGCATCAACATGCTGCTGACATCACAAAAGGAGAGACAACCAGATGTGTGCCTCCCAGTGAAAGAAAACGTCATCAGCTATTGTCTTAGTCCCCTGGGGCTAATATAACAAGATACCACAGACTGGGTGGCTTATAAACAGCATAAATTTAGTGCTTACAATTCTGGAGGCTGCTAGCATGGTCGGGTGAGAACCCTCTTCTGGGTTGCAGACTTATCATTGTATCCTCATGTGATGGAAGGCCCTAGGGAGCTCTGTGGGATCTCTTTGATAAGAGTTCTAATCCCATTCATGAAGGCTCCTCCCTCATGACCTAATCACCTCCCTAAGGCCCCACCTATTAATACCATCATTTTGGAGGGTTAGGATTTCAACATATGAATTTAGGGGGGACACAAACATTCAGACCACAGCACCTAGTCTTCCCAGAGGAAGACTTGAATCTAATCATGCCTCTGGACCCAGCAAACAATATAAAGGAAATGAAGACAGAGAAACTTGTTGAACCATGGGTGTACAGTCAGCAGCATTTAGAGTGTAGGAGAGTGTACAGGTTAAGTGATCTGTGTTCTTTAACAGGGTGTAAAGAAAAGTATTGGAGGAGGAACCTATAGATTAAAAGAGACTTAAAAGAAAACATTGCTTAGCAGATAAGACTAAATAATAGTCCAGGAATGTACACTTGGATGTCTTATTACACTTGGGTGATAATACTGTAAAGAAAGCCATGATTGCTATAATGCTCAGAATGGTGGCTACTTTTGTGGAGAGAGGAGGTTATCATTGGAATGAGTATATGGAGGGGCTTTTGGGTGGGGGTGAGGGTTGGCAGAGCTCTATTTCTTGGCTTGGATGGTGATTACAAAAGTGTTTGCTTTGTAATAACTCATTAAGCTACATATTTGTTTTGTGTGTTTTTCTGTACCTGTTTTATTTTTTCAGTAAAAAGTTTGTCTTCTTTTTGTTTTCGTTTTGTTTTGTTTTAAGAGCAGTGCAAAACATAAAGAGCTTTAGTAGAGACTTGTGCTGTATGTTGATTTCATTTCAGGACACTTCTCAGTGTCTTCCAAAAAACCTAGTGTGACCACATTTTCCCATTAAATTTAGCAAAGCCTGTTCTTGGCTTAATAGACAAGCATACATTTCCGTCTACAACCTGATTTAATAAAAGCATAGAAAGAAAGCAGTGAGAGGCCAGCAAAGTAAAAAAAAAACAAACATGTTTTACCATCCAACCATATTTCTGCAAAAAGTAATGTTAAGCAAAATTGGGAAAGCATAGGTAGGTATAAGTATGGCAGCATTAGTAGGGTGGTATCATAAAATGTCCCTGAGAAGCTGTAGAATCCCATATTGTTCAAGTTTACAGCTTCACTCCATTCAATTAGACAAACAAAATGGCTTTTATCCGTTTGATCCATTGATCTTTTGACTTTAAGCTACAAAGGAGACAAGTTTACAGGCCTTAAAGACAAATCAGTCTTTAAGTTGTCAGCAAAGATCTCTGAAAGCTAACTTTCCTGAAGTACTAATTAAAGCAAAGAACGAGAGTCCATTGTGTAACCAATTACACATTCCCTGTGACGAGTGATAAGAGGGCCATGATATCCGTATCAGACAGTGTGCAAGTATGTATTGAGCACAGGTTTTCCTATGGAGTCTCAGTTTCACATACGGGGTTGGAGCTCCAAATATATGGTCACCATACTTATTTTACAAAATCGTCCTTTGTCTTCTTTCCTCTAATCTTAATGAAAGCAGGGCTGTACTTGCAAGTAGACCTGACAGATGAATTTAACACATTCTTACAAATTTAAGTTATTTTAACCAGCCCAAGGGAGTTCCCTGGAGGTCCAGTGGTTAAGACTCCATGCTTCCACTGCAGGGGGCATGGGTTCGATCCCTGGTTGGAGAACTAGGATCCCACGAGCTGCGCAGCGTGGCAAATAAATAAATGAATGAATAAATGAATAAATAAACGAACCAGCCCAAGAGGTTCTAAGGATGTGCCTCAAAACCCCCCAAGATGCCAATGGAGTTGGGGGGGGAGGTTAGTAAGCAGGCAGTTATTTAAATCCTATCAATTATTTGAGGCCCTGCTCAGCATCATCTCTCTGTTTTCCAAGCCATTTAAGAGCATTATAGACTGAACCACTCATAACCTAACTTTCAAGATTATTTTGTCAAAACAATAGTGGTTTTATTGCTACTATCGCGTATTGTCCTCCAACTACTTTATGATTGTTAATTTTGTGTCCCTATCTGGTTACAAGGCTTCCTAAAGGCAGCAATTATGTCTTATAATTTCCTGTATTCTCCACTGCATATAGAAAACACTCAATACTCATTGATCTCATTCACTAATCCTTTAATTCATCCATTTATTCAATTAACAATATTTTTTCAGGGCCAACTATGTGCTGTCCTTTCTGCCAGGTTTATAGCTATGAGCAAGTTTGTGCTCTTATGAAACTTCCATTTTAATAGTTGGCATAAGGAAAACCCGAGGTACTTTTTTCCCTCCCAGACTTTGGACTCTAAAATGACTAACTTTCCAGCAGTAGCAGGGGCTAAACTGCCATTTGTCTAAAAAGAATTCCCAGCCCATTCTGCTGCTTAGTGGTAGGCAAACTAAAAGAAAGGAAAAAACAAAGCAGGTTCAGCATGTGTGAGTTCTTTCTGATTGCTCTCCCCTTCACTGAGGTGGATTCTTCAAAAGCCAAGTAGAACCTTTCAAAATCCTGGGGTGGGAGGGGTTTTACATAGTTTCTCTTTGACTCCTGTACTTTTCCCCATTACTTTCCCTCAGATATACACTATTTTATATATTTATGTACATATGTAGGCATATACACATATGTGTATGTGTATGTATGTACACGTGTGTGTATGTGCATAATAAGGTTTGTCTCTCGTCCCCCCTTCTCTAGAGATGCTTTTAATTTTAAAGTAGTAATCACCCTAGTGCCCTTTGCCCTCTAGAGTGATTTCTCAAAGGCAGGGCAGTGCCAAAGCTGTAAACCTTTGCCTTGCCTTTGTGGTTCTCTTTTTGATGTTGGAGCTTTCTCACCACCTGCTCTTTTTGTCTAAGCAATTCCCAGGCTTCTATAATTCTGGGAATTTGGCTACTACTTAACCATTGTTATTTATTTCATCAATAGTGTTAAAGTGGCAAATTTTATAGTACTGTGACAACAGTAACATTGATTCTCAAAGAAGGTGTTTTCCTGGCTTTATTTGTTTTGATAAAATAATCTTGGACTGAAAAGAGAACTAAATACATTTGCCTCAGGCCAAATGTCCAAGCTTTATAATGCATAAAGCATAAAAATGATAAAACTCTGCCCTTAAAAAGTAATTATAGTGCAAATTGGTGCCATGCTGCAGATAGTGGTAAAAATTAATTAATTAATAGATAGATACAAGTACTTTCTGAAGGAGGGAAAAAGTGAAAAAGTCACAGTGTCTAACTTCAATAAATATAAAATCACCCCTGTATCCCAGTGCTGCTACCAGAACAACATATAGTGAGCACAATAATACTTGTTGAATGAGTGAATTCAGTTCACTTCTTTTATCTACCACTCTCAGATTCCTAATACTTAAAGAGTGGATTATCTATGAGGATAAGGAAACGTGTTATGAATATAAATAATAATAGGATTATAACAAATCCTGTGTCCTTTTAAACCAGTACCTCTATGGTCAAAACTTAGTGCTGTAAGCCAGGGCTCATGTAAATAATTGTTTACCCACTCTTTGTACATCATTTGAGTAATCCAATTACAGACAGATGGGAAGATGAAAGTCTCCAAAAAAGGAACCAGGAGTATTTTTCTTGTGAAAATGCACAGACATTCTAAATACTTCCAAGGTTGTCAGATGTCTTACTGTTCCGAGGTGGGGCTAAGTGTCTTTGAAGAAATATGAATTAATGGGTTTTCATGTGGGGTGATTGTTTTTATTTGTCCAAGTAGAAAGGGCACGTGGGAAGCAGATGGTTGTCATTGGCACAGAATGGCTCTAGATGACTGTACTGTTCCCAAGTTGAGCTATGAGGAAGCTCAGACCAATTTGGCTGTGGACAGACAATCAGTGAAACTTGTGGGTAACTGTGGAGAGTCTTTCCTACATGTACTCTGACCTGAACTTTATGCTGCCAGGTTCTCTGTGTAGAGAGATTTGTTTACCTCTCAAGAGACTTTTGAAATGATTCAAAGTCCTGAAGGACTAAAGGATTCTAGTTAAATAAGTACAGTTTGTGTCCCTTTTTCATACCAGAAGTGACAGAAAAGATATCAAAATTCTTTAGGTTTCCTCTTTATTTGTACACATGGAATGACAGTAATACAGTGACCCTGTAGAGCCTTAGGCTGAGTGAAGCAGTTTGTCTTATCAAAGCAGTTTCTCTAACAGTAGGTCACGGGGAGCAGGGGAGTGTATTTCTACCCCTGAAAGATATAGCTTACAATCCTCGAAGTAAGTATAGGACAATTAATTCTATGTTAATATGTTGTTACTGACCTATGAACTCAAGCTATAATTTTCTCATATAACATATTTGAAACAGCCAGCTTGCCTATTTCCATAACCCACAAAGCTAAAATATTCTTTCTAATTTGTCTAACAAGTGAGTGGAACTCAAAGTTTGGGGACAAGAATTTGCAGCCTGGTGAGCTGCATAATGCACATTGACGACTGAAATATCACGCAAATCAGTGAAAAACTCTGTAAACCAAAAGTGTTTAACTTGAGAAATAAATCTGTGTGTATACTTAAATAATAGGTTTCTCTATATTTACCCCGACTTGTTGAGCTATGTTTAGTCATATTCATTCATTTATTTAACAAATATTTATCAAGCTCCTTCTATGTGCTGAGCTCTGATGTAGGCACTAGGAACATCATAGTAATTGAAACAGATAAAAACCGTGACGCTTATACTCTAGGGTGTTTCAGGATAATGATTCAGTGTATGAGCCACATTTACAGAATTGATTCCAAGATTGTTCCAACTGACCCGTTTTATTTTAGTCTGTCTCTGACCACTCTTGGCTCTCAATTGTTCTTCAGTTTCTTTTCTGCCTAATCACTTTAGTTTGGCACATTGATTGACAAACTTCCACTTTGTCCTTCATATTCTTCGCTTTGTTCTTAGTCTTTCAAAAACTGTCTTTCCCTTCTGATGTGTCTCCCCTGAGAACAAATGACCCAGTGATAAGCCTCCTGGTGTGCAACTCCCAGAGCCCATCACATTTGTGTACAGCTCATACCAGAGATGGCCTGGGCCATGAGCAGATGCTAGACAGCGGACCTGTGTTTTGGTCTAAGTTACAGAGTGCATAGTTGTGCACAGTAAGGAATATTTCTGAGCAGAGCTTCTACTTAACCCGGTGGAAACTGAAAACAAACAAGGTAGTACCCAGGCAAAATTAAGAAGCAGAAAAAGATGAATCCACTCTCTTACACTCCTGTTTTCTTTCCCTTTTTCCACTTAGTAAACTTTTTCTATCTTTTAACATACTGCTTTAGTCACTTTAGGAGCCAGCCAAAAAGAATGTCTCTTCTCTAATCTGTCCCTCCTGCTCTCACAGAAGGAACCCTGGCTGCAGCAGTTTAACGACTGACCCCTAAGAGCTACTAGGAGTGGGAAAATGTGCCTCAGGGGTTCCTTCCCTGCACCGTTAACTTTAAGTCTTCATTCATTATGTTAAGCCTTAAGTGTCCCAGACACCAAGATCTACAGCAACTACCCTATGTTTCTGCAGAATAGTGATAACTAGATTGGTTGTGTGCTTACCACATGCTAGGCTCACACTAAGCACTTTACATGTATTACCCTGCTCAGTCCTCCCAACCTGATCATATAGGTACTGTTAATACCACAGAGTAAGCTCTAAGTGGACGTTTCTTTTTACTGCTAGGCAGGAATATAGCACAGAGTTTTGACTATGGGGGCTCAGGTTCAAGAGAGAGAAAGCGTATGGTATTAGTTATGTATTGCTATATACCACACCCCCCAAGTTACCTCAAACTTAGCAGCTGAAAACAATAAACATTTATTATCTCATACTTTCTGAGGGTCAGGAATCTGGGCAGCTTCAAGGGATGGTTCTGATTAGGTTCTCTCATGAGGTTGCCGTCTAGATGTTGGCTGGGGCTGCAGTCATCTGAAGGCTTGACCAGGACTGGAGGATCCACTTCCAAGATGGCTGACATACATGGCTCTTGGCAAGAAGCCTCAGTTCCTTACCTTATCAGTCTCTTCACATGGCTGCCTCAAGCCATGGTGGCTGGCATCCACTGATCCAAGAGAGAGCAAGGCAAAAGCCACATTTTTTTATAACCTAGCCTCAAGAGTGACATTCCATCACTTCTGCTGTCAATTCATCACATAGACCAACTCTGATGCAAAGTAGGAAAGAATTACACAAGGGCATGAATACCTGGAGGTGTGGATCATTGGGGGGCCATTTTGGGGTTGACTACCACATCTTTTAAAACTAAACATCACAAACCACCTTTCTTCCATATTAAGAAAACAAAGCCTTGAAGTGTCTGGTTGGTGGGCACTATCTGGTTTTAACAATTAGGTGTTGTATAAGTGCTGGGCTGGATGGAAGTGCTCTCTGCCCACTTAGGTGAAATGGCCACTCAGGATGAGGACTGTCAGTTGTCTTTGCTGTGTAAATGAGATACCAACTAGGGATTATTGTATCAGTTGTTATTTTAGAAGAAGTCAAGTCTGTACCACTGTCAACTGGCCACGTCAAGTTTGTGATCCCCATTTTATAGGTTTTGGGAATTGAGACACTTGCTCAAGGTAATACTATTAGTCAAGGGGGCAAGTGTTCTAATGCAGGCTGTCAGACTGCAGAGGCCACCTTCATAGCCAGAACTCCATAAGGACCTACCTCAAAGGGTAGGCCTTTTAGCCATCAGCCCAAACTCAAGGAGAAGAGGAGCTAGGAAATGGCATGCAGCCAGAGTGCTACTCAAGATTCCCTTGAGTATGCATATGACAGGGCATCCTAGAAATTGGAAGGAACATGTGTGGTTAGATCAGAAGAACACCCAGGTCTGGAGATGGATTTAGAGGTTGAAGAAAAGGATCTCCTGCTTATAATGGGCTGATTGAGGTCTTCATTTTCTAATAACGTATATAAGTGGCAAGGTAAAAGGAACACAAATTAGTCATTAACATGAAATGTTTGCCATCTGTGTCTAGCTAATATAATCACATTCAGGAATACATTCAAGGAAATCATGGTTTCTGAAGTGCAGCTAGGAGATGCTAAGAATTCTTCCACTGGATATTTCTCTTAGGACTGGCTCTACCCTACCTTCTCCTTTTAAGCTCTAAATAGAAAGTAGCTATTCCTTTTGAAAAATGATTTTTTCCCTGGATACCCCATGGATGCTGACCCAGAAGAGTGCAATCATACAAGAATTCTGTTAGAGATGATGCCAAATTAAGAAGTTCATATGTGGCTTCCTGTTCTCCAAAGCCTTCCTCGATTTTGCCATGGTGGTCCAGGCACTCCTTTTTCCTCTTTTGCCCAAATGGGAGTTTGGATTAAGGATGAGGAAGGAAAGGACATTTGAAAACATAGAGTACTAGAGGGGGACAGGCACTGGGAAGAGGAGGGTTACTGGGGACTCTGGCTCTCTTCCCAGTTAGACTCTATGACCCAACCCCTTGAACCTCTTTTCTCCTTCCCATAGATCTGAGAAATTCAGCTTGCTTGCTTTTCCTTTCTGAGCTGTTAGCAACTACTCTATTTCTTGGTTCTCATTTTTCTCCAAGAGTGGATGTGGAGTGGGATGTATCCCTGTGTTGCTGTGCACCAAAATAAGTACACAGACCCTTTTGGTTTTAAGGGTTTTCTTGGGGTCACCATGGGGAAACAGAAGGAGAAAAAAACTAACAACATGAGGAAGTTATGAAGTCTCCAAAAACCTTACACGTTGTCCAACTTTACCCTTATCTGCTACTCAGAAGTGTTGATGGCTCCCCTTCTGCTCCTGAGGGTGGAGCTCTCATCTGAGGTCCTCCTTTCTGGACCTCTTCCCTCCCTTATCTTTTTCCACAGACCCACCCCTCCTTCCCTGAGGGCCTGTCTTTCAAGATGTGTCAGTACAGTTGGATGTGGACATACAGACTTTCAAGTACTCCCATAGCCAAAGAATCATTTACTGTCAGTGTCACTCCAAGATACTTTTCTTCATTTCTCTCAATGACTCCTTCATGCCACCTCAGGAGTTCTTCACTAGAACTAAGAGCATGAAAACTGCAATTGAGGAGAAGGGACATGGGGAGAGGCAAAGCTGTAGGCTTTGGGAAGGCACCAAAGACATACCATAGCAACTTTGCTGAGGACCCTTGGTAGCTGGTCTGGGTGCTCCTAGGACATCAGGCTGTTCTGAGTGTTCTCTTTTAAATGTGAGTCTGGACACTGCAGATGTTAAAGAGTATGAATCAGAGGAATTCAGCCTGGTGTAACCAGGAAGCCAGTGCTCTGCAGAATAGACCAGTGACTCACCACAACTTGATAATATCACATACAAGGACAAAAATGGGCAGCTTTGATTTGCTAAATGGAAATAAAAAATACGAATTATTTTTTATAGTAGAAGAGAGAATGCATCCAAAATTAACTCTTTAAAAATATCTCCAATTGTTGAGTGCTTAACACATTCAACAGAAAGTTTAACAAAATGTGGAAATTGGAATATTGACGTTACTTCAAAGGACTCAGAAGTAGTTAAGTAACTTAGGTGTATTTAAATCTTTTGTGATATGAAATATACTTTATGTGAACAACCTATTGAACTTTGCTCATATTGCTTATTTTCTCATTTATGTTTGAATAACATAAATGAGTTCTGCTGAGTGCCTCTTGACATCATCAGTGGTAACTCAGACTGGTCTCCTTAGTACCTTTGATTTCTTGCTCCTCCCCATGGGGGCAGTTATATGCTGCATCCAGCCTTAGGAGAGGAAACAAAGGTAAATTTCAGGGGAATTCCCTGGTGGTCCAGTGCTTAGAACACTGTGCTTTCACTGCTGAGGACCTGGATTCAATCCTTGGTTGGGGAACTAAGATCCCACAAGCTGTGCAGCCACAAACAAAACAAAAAAACTAAAAAGAAACCCAAAGTTAAGTTCAGGGACCAAAAGGATTCACAATAATGGATAAACTAAATTGAAAGTATTATGTATAAATAATTATGTATCTTTAAAGTTATTTAATATGGGGCATATTTTTTGGGGGGGCATATTTTTTATGAGATAAAACTTTTGTATGATATGTATATTTAAATAAAAAATTAATCTTAAATTTAAAAAAAACATATATTGGAGAAGGCAGCTGATGACACAGTTGTTTGGAGAAAGTAAAGAACATAAAACAAAAAAAAACTACAAAAGAAAACCCACTGAAGGATTTTGAGAAACTCCAGATGGACTCAGACATGTTGATGGAGGCAGCAGGCAGCAATATGACAGCTTAGGTCTGACTAGAATATCCATAATTTTCAAATGGAAGTTTGAAATTCTCAGATAAGATAAATTTGGTGAAAGAAGAGAAAAACTCTAGAATTCCTAATTCTCTTTCCATGAGTTTTGAAGAACTATTTATGAGTATGGAACAGCCTAAGGGCAAAATGGGAGCAATGGACTTGTTGCCTTGTCCAAGACAGCCAGACCTTCCATTTCTATCCAGCCACATGGAAGTGGTTACGAGTCCTTGATACTCCATCCTGTGACCCCTCCTCCCACATTCCTGTCCCACTCTTAACCCTGTTGGGTTCTTATGGCACCTTATACTTTTCTTCCATGGCAATTAATACAGTTTGTAATTAGATATTTATTCGTTTGATAATTTGATTGTCTGACTTAATCATACTGCAAACTTCAAGAACAGGGACAAACTTCAAGAACCATTTTGTTCAGAAATGTATCCCCAATGCCTACCTAGTACAAGATATCTAGTGGTAATCAAAAAATATTTTGGAACAAATGAATAAATGATTCTTTTTTCTCTGCTTAGAATGTCTTCCCTCTTCCTATTTTGCTGGTGATCTCATATTTATGTTTTTTCAAAACCCAATTTGTATCACCACTCCAAAATACTGCTCCTGCAGAGGAAGTTACAGCCTCCTTTCTCTCTACATCTTCTAAGAATCTGGATTGCTGCACTCACAGCACTGTCCTGCAATTGTTTGTTTACATAAGTTCTCTTGACAATTAGACTGTGAGCTCCTTGAGGTCAGCAACTGGGTCTTATTCATCTTTTTAGTCCCAGTATCCACTGGTATATAGTAGGTGCTCATAGATGTTTGGGAAGGAAGTGAGATAATAAATGGATCTTGTGTTTTCTAGGTACCTTGTCAAAGGAGAAGCCCATTTAGGGGCAGTGGTGAGCTGTAGGTCAACAGTTCAGTGAATATACAGGACACCAATGATGCCCCCAGGGAACATTGGTGTTGCTTCCCCTTCTTTGAGACCCTTGCCACTTTTCTCCTCATTTCTCCCAAATGGAGCTTCCCAGGCCACTGTGGGGCAAGTTCATGATGCAAGCAGGGACAGTCAAAGAATTTCTCTAGATATTTTCTTCCAATAGCTGAGTGATAGATAGTAGTTCTTTCCTCTCTGAGGCTGCTAATATCAAGGTATGAGCACAAGTCATTCACCACCACTTGTTTAATGTAGCCATCTCTAGAGAAAGTCCTGAAAGGATCAAGTGCCTAGTTCTAGTAAGATCCAGCCATCATTGTCCTTTCAGTGGTTTGGTTATATAAGTCAGTACATTCCCCATTGGCCTAAATTAGTTCCAGGTGTAAGACTTACTAACAGAGGCAGAGCTTAGCATCTCTTCCACAGTTGGTCCTCTTTTCCCATGCAGCCCCCCAGCCTCTCCTCTAATAATTTCTTGAATAAATAATAAAGAATATCTGTGAGGTAATAGAAAATATGTATATTAGTCTCTGCCTCCAGTTTCTGGCACAGAGCTCATAAAACCCTAGTAATTTCTTATGTGATAATTGTACTAGGAGCATCTTTTGTTCTAATATTTGTCTCTGACCCTGGTTCCTGACAGAGAGTTCCTATATCCCTTGGAATTTTCTGGGTAATAACGGTAACTCTTGATGGGCTCCTGGATAGGGACTGGTCACCAGAAAGACCAAGCCATGATTAGAAGCTTGGAATTTTCAGCCCTACCTCCCATTCTCCAGAGAGGAGAGGGGCTAGAAATGGAGTTAATGACTGATCATACCTATGTGATGAAGTCTCCATAAAAACCCCAAAAGTATGGTGTTCTGAGAACTTCCAGGTCAGTGAACACATCCATGTATCACGAAGGTGGCGCACCCCAAGTCCACGGAGACAGAAGCTCCTGTTCTCGGGACCCTCCCAGACCCTATGTATTGAATGTCTCTTCATATGTATCATTTTATCATATCCTCTAAACATATGTTAGTGTTTCTCTGAGTTCTGTAAGCCACTCTAGCAAATAATGGAATCCAAGGGAGAGGAGGTCATGGGAATCTCCAATTTGTAGCCAAGTTGGACGGAAATTGTGGGTATCATGGGTACTCACTACTTGTGATTAGCATCTGAAGTGGAGCGGGGGCAGTCCTGTGGGACTGAGCCCTTAACCTGTGGGATTTGGTACTATCCCAGGTAGATAGCGTCGGAATTGAGTTAAATTGTAGGACACCCAGCTAGTATCACAGAATTGCTTGGTGTGTGGAGTGAGGGGAACCCCACACACCAGGCATCAGAAGTGTGAGTGTGGTAGCAGTGTGAGAGTAAAGGAAAAACTTGCTTTTTTCCCACTAAATATCCAGTTGGAAGACTTCTAGTTTTAAGATGACAGAGTAAAGATGGTTCTGCCCCCTGCACCTTTCTCTCAAAAATTCCCCTAAAACAATAAGAAAAACAAGAATAAGGAACATAGAGTTTATCTTTGGTAAAACTAGGACACAACTGTGACTCTGAACCAAAGAGGAAGCAGGTCAAACTGAAGTTCCTGTGCAGTGAGGCAGAGATGAGGCAAAGGAGTGGAGCAGGGACTGTTTAAGAGGGCTTCCCTGGTGGCGTAGTGGTTGGGAGTACGCCTGCCGATGCAGGGGACATGGGTTCGTGCCCTGGTCCGGGAAGATCCCACATGCCGCGGAGCGGCTGGGCCCGTGAGCCATGGCCACTGGGCCTGCTCGTCCGGAGCCTGTGCTCCGCAACGGGAGAGGCCACAACAGTGAGAGGCCTGCGTACCGCACACACACACAAAAAAAGGGTATGTGAGGAGGGACTGCCCTGGCGATCCGGTGGTTAAGACTTCACCTTCCGACGCAGGGGTGTGGATTTGATCCCTGGTTGTGGAGCTAAGATAGCACATGCCTCGCAGCTGAAAACCAAAAAACATAAAACAGAAGCAATATTGTAACAAATTCAATAAAGACTTTTAAAATGGTCCATACCAAAAAATATATATATATTAAAAAAAAAGAGTGTATGAGGAATGGCTAGACCTCTAAGTTCCCACCCACTCTACAGGGCCTATATTTCACCCACCCTCAAAAATGAGAGTAGGGTCTCTCGAGAAGCTGAGCTAGTCTCAGGAAACCAGGTACAGAGGAGAGCTGGCAGTGAGATGCTAGAATCTGAAAAGAGGGAAGGACCTACTACCAGGTTCTACCAGCATTCCCACTCTTCTCTCCTCCCATGGGAGAAACTGAGCACCATTCCAAAAAGAGACCTACCTATGCTAAAATTTAGGGATACCAAATGAAAAAGTTGGCTAGCCATCTTCTCATTTAACAGTTCACCAGAGGATAAGCCTACCCTTGTATGAACAGTTCCAAACAGCTTTAAAGTATCTCATTTTAAGTTACAAATAGATAGACAAAGATCACTGGAGATCCGAGGAGAACCTCCAATATGGAAGTTAGAAACCAGAACAATAATAGAAGGGGAAAAATCTTTTCAGAGAGAGAAAAAAAAAATCATTCCAAAGGACTGGGTAAAAGAATAACACTGGACTTAACAACAACATTGACAGCTAGAAGCTAATGGAGTAATACCATTAAAAGTCTGAATAAAAGTTATTTTCAAACCTAGAATTCTACATCCAGCCACCCAAGCAAACTATTGATTATGTGCGAGGATAATATATATGCATTTTCATACATGCGAACTCTCAAAAAGATGTTCCTTTCCGTATCCTTTCTCAAGAAATTACTGGATAATATGTTCCACCAAATGCGGAAATAAACCAGGAAAGAACATAGTGGATCCAAGGAACAGAGGATCCAACACAGGAGTGAGGCAAAGGGTATCTCCAGGATGATAGCAAAAGGACATCCCAGAAGACCTCAGTGTTGTGTTAGGTCTAGAAGTAACCTGGGTAAATTAAGTGGTGTAGAGGGCTCCAGGAAGGATGCTGTTGGGGAAACAAAACAGAACTACCAGATTATCTAACAGTTTTGGTCATGTGAAAATTTTTAGTGAGAAGCATATTATAGAACTGTTGGTTGCTATGGGAACACTTAGGATTGGTTCAATGAAATCTAGGCAAATGAAAAAATCAGAGGCAGTTATCAACTTCAAGAGAAACTGAAAGGTATACAAGAAAGAAACTTCAATCATCATACACTTCTTGACTCATTAGAAAACAATACTTACAGTCATATTAATTAACATCAAATATGAGTTTAACAAAAAAGTATGATTCAACTGTGTTGGGAGGATGGAGGAAGGGGCTGGGGAAGAGTAAGAGTGCTAATCGCACAGTGAAAGGAAATCAAGGGACTTCCCTGGTGGTCCAGTGGTTAAGACTCACACTCCCGATGCAGGGGACCTGGGTTCGATCCCTGGTCAGGGAACTAGATCCTGCATGCCACAACTAAGACCTGGCACAGACAAATAAATAAATATTAGAAAAAGAAAAAAGAAAAAAAATTACATGGAAAGAAAAAAGGAAATCGATAGATAATCTCTAACTTGATTAATAGAGAGAATCACATACCCAGAAACTTGGAGGCAAATAGAAACAATATAAAAGCTGGAAAAAATTTGTCTCTGGATAATAGGATGGTGGGGGGGGACAGAGCTGTGTGAAAATACTGCTGTGTTGTTGTTTTTTATAAGCGTTTTGGTGCTACTTGACCTTTTAAATTATGCACTTATATTGCTTGGATAAGTAAAAATTAGCTTAAAAATATCATACTGAAGGAGCACCAAATTATTAGCTGGCTCAGTTGCCTACGTGTGTCATTACAGCTCTGCTCTTATGCTTGGAGGATTGAAAATGTGGTCAGAGAGCTGGTCAGTGGACAGGTTATGAAATACCTTGTTGTGCAAAGCCAAAGAGCTCCAGTTTTATTGTACAGGGAATGGAGAGCCCTCGGGGATCTTAAATAATGGAATAATAGATCAGACATACTCTCTGAGCATTAGTTTCCTAGACTGGGTTGCCCTAGGACGGACTATTCTGCCACTTTTTCCTCCCTCAACATTTTAGTATGAAAAATTTCAAATGTTTTATTAGTTAGTAATTTAAAATTTTTATTTATTTTACCAATATTTATTACATATCATTAAATAATTATAAATTATTTAAATTTACTATGAAAAATTTTCAGAAAAATCAAATTATATATTGACCATCCATGTAGTTACCTAGATTCTACAATTAACATTTTTACCGTATTTGCCTCCTTGCATAATTATCCATCTACCTATCCCTCTGTCCATCCATCAATCTATCTGATATTTTTGATAAACTGACAGACATCCATATACTTCATCTCAAAACACTTCAGCAGCATGTATATCATTTACTAGAGTTTTTTTTTTTTTACAGTTCTTTTGGATAAAATCGGCATACAATGGAATTCACAAATCTATAGTGTACCTTTCCAGAGTTTTGACAAAACCATATGCCTTTACATATGCAAATGTAAAACCCACACTCTTTTCAGTGTATAGAATATTATCATCACCCCAGAATGTTCCCTCATTATTCTGCCACTTTTTAGTGTCTTTGTAACCCTAAAGTCCCGACGGGACTGGGGGCCAACAATGAAGCCATATCATGAGTGTAGGGATGAGTAAGAGTGGGATGTGGGTGTGGGGCCGTCAACACAGCTCCCCTCCTTGATGGAAGTTCCAGGAAAATCAGAGACATTGACAAAGTGTGAAAGTTCATCTTGGTAATATCTTGGTTGAAGATACCAGACAAAGCTTTATGATCTACTGGTTGGCAAAGCCTACACGAAATGACCTCTGAGATCTCTTCCAGCTCTGATGTTATATCTTTGTTTCTGGGGTTTGGAAAGCTAACTTTGTTTTCAATGAATTTCACAAGCACTTACTAAGTGTACAATGTAGCAGGCCCTGAAAGGCCCACCGTGTATTAGCTACTATTAACGCCATCTCTTCTAGGGGCAGAGTTAACCAGCCTATACTCTGGCTCAGGCTTTGATTATTATCTGTCTGATTTGTAAAGTGGAAGTTGATAAGTTGAAGAGCTTCTGTAATATACCAGTACCATCCTTGACATCTGGTGATGGCACCTCTTACCCACCTTCCTTAAAAATTCCACTGAATAATTATCATGTCCTGACCAGTGATGGGCATTTGTAAGACTGCTGGCTAGAGTTAGTTTCAAACACAGAACTTTTCTCAGTGTGAAATTAAGTCATCTCAGGACCTCTAGTCTCATGTTCTTCTTAACCAGACAAGACTTTAATAAACACTTAGTAAAAACTATTTGGTAGAATTTAATCAGAACTCTCTCTGGCACTTAAATACAAAAATATAGATTATTTTCAGAATGGTGAAGATCCAGAATTGCCTTCCAAAGAATAAAAAAGACCCAATTAGTCAGGCAGTGGGTTTTGAGCTGCTAACTACAACCCCCTGGCCCTGGGCTAGGTCCTGCAGGGGATTCAGAAAAACCATGAGAATGACTCTACTTTTGAAGCGAAGACAGGACTCACACCAGCTAGGCAAACACCCAGGTACTCAGCTGTGTACTCATGTCTCTCACCTGGGTTGGGGCAGTTCCCCTCTGCCACAGATCTTGCTCTTTCTCTCTCACAACATTCTTCACACTTACAGTTATTTCCTTAGTGTCAGTCTCTGCCAGACTGAGCAAAGTTCTGCCCAGTTCACTGCTGTATTCTCAGGACCTAGGCCACTGCCTGGCACAGAGTAGGTCCCCAGTAAATGTTGAGTAGTGAATAAAGTTATAAAAAAGACATTTCTATTAAATAAAAGAGTTTAAAAATGGAAGTTTTGTCAGGTTAGGTTTTTAAGGCCTTTCCTTTACAACATAGGTATGCCATTCTCCGAAAGCCTTCATTGATTCCCTGGCAGCAACCTCATCCCCACAGAGGCTGGTTCCACTTCTGTGCCTTGCCCCTATTACATCTTAAGCGTGTCATGCCATGTATCAGTCTCTACTGTATCTTTTTGTTTTCTTGGCCGTATCCCCCACTAGACAGAGTATGCCTTGAGAGCAAGATCCCTGCATCTTTGCATCCTAGAGACAAAGAGATAGTGGTTAAATAAATAAGCTTCCTTTTCCTGAAGTTATTAAAGCTGAATCCATTTATTAAACAAGCTGTAGGCAGGATTAACCAGAAGCAAGAATTTATAGTATTTTGATAAGATTTCCCTCAATGAATATTTGTTGAAGACTGTTAGAGATAAATTATTCATCTATTGCAATTAGTATTCCCAAAGGTCTCTAAGAGCCCATTTCCTGTTCTGAGTGAACTCTGTCGTCTTCCGAGATCTAAGCCTTATTTCACAGGAAAATGAGGCAGATTCTCTCCGACGGTTGGTTGAGTAGTGGTGGTGAGTCTCATTGAGACGATTGTTTTCCTTCTCATCTTTGGTAGAGAAAATTACCAAGACTCTAGGAAGTCTAAAGTTGGCATATAAAGGTGAATAGTCTAGAACTAGTATTAGAAAATGGTAATTACCAGGGAGGTAATTATCTAACTGGAAAAGTAGATGCTTTTACTTAAGAACATTTAAAAAAAGAGTAGTTTATACTTACACATCTGTATGTACTGATGCAGATGGAATTTGGTGCTACTGAAAGCTAAGGAATAAACACTTAATAATTTTCCTCTTTTTAAAAAAAATGACCCCCCCAATCTGCCATTGTGTTGAATAATCTAAGAGCAAAATTATGTGAGGTTTTTTTTAAAATTATTGGAGTATAGTTGATTTTATAATGTGAGATTGAACCAGGTCTGTCTGATTCCACAGTCTATGCTTTCCCCTCCCTATATCATAACTCTATGGAGAAAAAAGTGGGACACCTTATATGAAAGCAGTGTAAGAATGGGGTATATCCCTTTATTGGATTTGATACTGATCTTGGGTGGCCTCCGCCTGCAGCGGCTTGAAGCAAGATTTCGGTTCCCTGCCAGAGATTGTGGTCAGGCCGTGGCAGTAAGAGCACTGAATCCTAGCCACCAGACCACCAGGCACCAGAGGCCAGTGACAAGGCCCTGGCCTGTTAGCTGTGTAGAAATGAATTTCCACATAGAGATGGAAAGTAGTGAAGCAAGTAAAGTGCTTATTAGGAGGAAAAGAATACCTGTGGATAGACACACGGCAGGCTCAGAGTGATTTGCGCCCTTGTGGTAGTTTGAATCACTTTTATGGGGCATTTCTTCCAGGTTTCCTTTGACCAATCATGTTGCTTTGCCTGGTTCTGAGTCTGTATTTGGTTTATCTCAGGGTCCTCCCCTGCGTGCATGCGCATCTCTTAGCCAAGATGGATTCTAGTGAAGAGGCCTATAGGTAGTTGACATCACTTACTATGAGGTGGCGCCCCCTCCCTTTTTGACCTCCAAGGAGCCTTTCTGCACATGTGTAGTTGGGAAGGTCTCCTTGACTTTGAGAATGAGGAATATGTGGTCTTTTATCTCTTATCTGGGCAGGGCCCAGCCTCCTCCATCATCCTGCTTTTATGGCATTTCTGCTATTTTGGAGTTTCTGTCCACAGGGGAGAAACTGTTCAGCCTGGGGTCCATCTATCTCCTGCCTCAATACTATGCTGAAATCTTCTAACCCCTGGCTGCAGAGGCTTGACAATGAGTATTACATCTAATTGAGTCACTGGTGGAATAGGAAGAGCGTGGACTTGTATTCAAGGCCCAGCTCTAAGGCTCACTACTCAGCAGCTTTGGAAAACGTACTTTAAGTTCAAAGGACCTCCATTTTCTTTCAATGGGGATAATTAAACATTTCCTGAGCATTGCTGCAAATGCTGAACTCGAGCCTAAGCACTTTTTGGTATTACCATATTTAACCCTCACATCACATAGATAATAATAATAGATACTTCTATTTTCCAGTTAAGAAACAGGCTTAGAGAAACTAAATAACTTGTTCAAGGTCACCAAGCTCCACTGCCCACATCTTCAGACATATATGCAATAGCTTCCTCACCATTTCTATCTAAATGTCAAATAGGCAACTCAAACTTAACATATCGAAAAGTGATTTCTTTATTCACCTAATGTCATTCCTCCTTCCAAGTCTTCCACATTTTAGTAGATGATACCACCTCTTTCAGATCAAAACATAGGAACCATCCTTGTTTCTCTTTCTCTCAATTCCTCCCCCACCCCTACCCCATCAATCCAATCCATTAGCTATTCCTCTGAACTCTGTCTCAAAAATACGTTTCTTTTTAGCTACTTCTTAACTACCACAACCACTACCACAACCCAAGCCATGATCATCCCTTGTCTGGGATCCTGTAATAGCCCCATGCTTCTGGTAGCACTACACCTCCCCCATCCTCTTACTCACCATCCACAACAGAGCTCAGAGCCTTTGTGCTCCTGTCAAGACCATAATCTCCTCTTCCCACACCAGAGTCAGAGCCTCACTACCACAGTCTACCTGGAAGGCCATCAGCACAAATCTCATCTTTATCCAGATTGCCACAGGACAGAACTGTATCTTCCAGCTTGCATGCCCATACTACTCTGTATATTTATTTATTTATTTATTTTGCGTTATGCGGGCCTCTCACTGTCGTGGCCTCTCTCGTTGCGGAGCACAGGCTCCGGACGTGCTGGCGCAGCGGCCATGGCTTACGGGCCTAGCCGCTCCGCGGCATGTGGGATCTTCCCGGACTGGGGCACGAACCTGTGTCCCCTGCATTGGCAGGTGGACTCTCAACCACTGCGCCACCAGGGAAGCCCTACTCTGTATATTTTAAAATATGATCCTGTCTGCTCCCCCTCTACAACACAAGAAAACTTTCATTGTGTCCCCTGGAACTCCTGGTCCATCACCAGCAAAATTCTTTATATTCCCTTCACCTTCTTGGCCTGAATGAAAACTAGTTTGTTCCCAGAAGCACCGCTTCCTTTATAGCTCTCTCTAGTGACGGCTGCTTTTTTTTTTTGCCACATCCCAGTGTTCTGCTGGGCCTAGAGGTAGGATCAGCAATCTTCAAGCTCTTTATTGCTGATTTAAGACCATTGTTCCTCCCTCTCCCTAAACTCTCCCCCTCCCAAAGTTTGAACCTCTTTATAGGTCGCTCACCCTAATTCTTCAAAAAGTTTAGCTCCTGTCAGAACAGTATGGAGATTCCTTAAAAAACTAAAAATAGAACTGCCATACAACCCGGCAATCCCACTACTGGGCATATACCCTGAGAAAACTATAATTCAAAAAGAGTCATGTACCACAATGTTTATTGCAGCACTATTTACAATAGCCAGGACATGGAAACAACCTAAGTGTCCATCAACAGATGAATGGATAAAGAAGACATGGCACATAGATACAATGGAATATTACTCAGCCATAAAGAGAAACAAAATTGAGTTATTTGTAGTGAGGTGGATGGACCTCGTGTCTGTCATACAGAGTGAAGTAAGTCAGAAAGAGAAAAACAAATACCGTATGCTAACACATATATATAGAATCTAAAAAAAAAATTGGTTCTGAAGAACCTAGGGGCAGTACAGGAATAAAGTTGCAGACGTAGAGAATGGACTTGAGGACACAGGAGTGGGAAGGGTAAGCTGGGTTGAAGTGAGAGAGTGGCATGGACATATATACACTACCAAATGTAAAATAACTAACTAGTGGGAAGCAGCCACATAGCACAGGGAGATCAGCTCGGTGCTTTGTGACCACCTAGAGGGGTGGGATAGGGAGGGTGTGAGGGAGACGCAAGAGGGAGGAGATATGGGGATGTATGTATATGTATAACTGATTCACTTTGTTATACAGCAGTAACTAACACACCATTGTAAAGCAATTATACTCCAATAAAGATGTTAAAAAAAAAAGTTTAGCTCCTGTCTCACTGACACTTTCTCCAAAGATAATCCTGTCTTAATTCTGGGTAACTTCGAAGACATGCAGATGATCCTCTCCAAACCTTTTATCTCTGCTTCTCTTTTCCTCCAATGGTCTAGTCCTCCACACTTCCCGAGTCATCCCCTCCACGAGCATGTCTTGTCGCTACCAATAACCACAACCTCTCTATCATCTCTATTTCAAGAAACCTACTCTCTGAGCCCACCTGCCAACTTCCCCATGCCCTCGCTCTAGTACTCTGTCAGGATTCTACCACCATTTCCTGATCCCTCACCTCCTCATGGCCTCACTTCCCTGCTCTCCCACCCTTGTTACCTAGTTCTGCCCTACAATCACCCTTTGCATATCCATCTAGTCTCTTACTCCTCTCTCCTTCCATTGGATTCACCTGACAAAACCCTAACCCTGATAATGTCAACTTCCCACCTTCTCTGAACCACCATCCACACATAAACACAACAGGGAAATGTGCTGACTGGTTTCACTTTAAATTTTTCACCATCAACCTTAATTAGGCCCTCAGTACTTCCAGTTACCTCTCTTAACCCTTCCTTATTATATTCATTTTCTTCATCTTTTAGATGACTATCTTACGTTTCCATTTCTTCTCAAACCTCCAATACCTTTGCCCCTCCTCACTCTCAGATGAGGATCTTGCTTCATGTCTTACTAGAAAAGCAGAAAGAAGCCATAAGAAGAAAAATTCCATATAGTGTCTACATCTGTTCAGTCACCTTCATCTATACCTGTAGACCCTGCCTCTCCTTTGGTTATGGATCAATTGGCTACATTCCTAAGGCCAAGTTCTGTACTTGGGTGCCAGATCCCATTCCTCTTTTCCTCTGAAAGACATCCCCTCCCCTTCTTGTATCATTAATTTTTCCCTCTCGACTGGATCATTTACTTGGCCATCCATAGTTATTTCTCTCATCTTAAAAAACAAACTAAAGCAAAAATACCCACCAATAACATTCAGGTGTTTCTCTCTCCTTTATTTGTATCTTTCTGCAATTCCTCTCCTCCCCCACCCTTTTCTTGAATTTGCCTATATACCCTCATTTTATCTCTGTATTTAAAGAAAAGAAATATAAAAAAGAGAAAAATGGTCAGTTAACTATGTCAATTCTTATCTAAGTTTTTTAAAAAAGGTGACTAACTTAACATGATGATAAGTAAATGTCTATTTTCCCCCCAGAATAGCTGAAATCTAAAAATAATAATATAGGGACTTCCCTGGTGGTCCAGTGGTTAAGAGTTCGCCTTCCAATGCAGGGGTGTGGGTTCGATCCCTGGTCAGGGAACTAAGATCCCACATGCCTCGTGGCCAAAAAACCAAAACAGAAAACAGAAGCAATGTTGTAACAAATTCAATAAATTCTTAAAAAAAAAATAGTCCACATCAAAAAATCTTTTAAAAATAAAATAAAATAAATATAAATAATAATACAAATAATAAAAATAGCTAATATAGTCACCCCTCCATATCTGTGTGTCCTGCATCTGCAGATTCAACCAACCATAGGTCAAAAAAAATTTTTTTTAATTCCAGAAAGTTCCAAAAAGCAAAACTTGAAGTTGCTGCATGCTGGCAACCATTTACATAGCATTTATATTGTATTAGGTATTATAAGTAATCTAGAGATTACTTAAAGTATATGGGAGGATATGCCTAGGTTATATGTGAATACTACACCGTTTTACATGAGGGACTTCAACATTCATGGAGTTTGGAAGCTGAAGAGGGTCCTGGAACCAAGGGGCAACTGTACTTATTAAGTACTTATATATGCTAGACCTTTACTACGTACTTCAGATATGTTATTTCCTTTAATTTTTACAACTCCATATGGAAAGTACTAACATACCGTTTTTGTAGATAAAGAAATCAAGGCATAGAAAATTCAAGTAGTTAAAAGCTGTTTTCTCTCAGCTGCACTCCAACCAAGCACTCACCCCCACCACTACACCAAAGCAGCTCTTGAAAAGGTCACTACTGACCTCCATGCTGCTAAGTCCAATTGTCCAATCTCAGCCCTCATCAGTCTTGACCTGTCATCAGCATGGCACAATTATTCACTCCCTCCTCCTCAAAACAAATCTTTTCACTAGTCTTCGAAGAGTATCTCAGTTCTCCTTTTATCTCTGTGCCTGTTTCTTTTCAGTCTTCTCTGCTGGTTCTGCCTCATTTCCCTGATCTTTGACTATTGGAATACCCCTAAGTACGCCATGACTCAGTTATTAGACATCTTCTACATCTACAGTAACTCCCTGGGGAATGTCATCCAGCATCATGGCTTTGAACCTATACAAGCCAAGAACTTCCAGTTTACATCTTTAGCTGTATTTCTCCCCTGAACTCTGGATCTTTATATGTAACAGCTAGTTGATATTTCCACGTATGTCTTACAAGAAACTTGAACTTGAGGTGTCCAAAACCAAATGTCTGATTCCTCACCTACTCCCACCCCAAACCTGCTCCTCCAGCAGTTTTCCAACCTTAGTAAATAGCGGCTCTATGCTTCTAGTTATTCAGGCCAACAACTTGGGAGTCATGCATGACTATTTTGCTTTCTTTCACACCTGATATCCAATCTATCTAAAATAGAATATATCTAGAATATGGCCATTTCAACATATATATATCTAGAAAATATACCTAGAATATGACAGTTTCACCTGCTGCTATCCAGTCCAAGCCAATCAATTTCTCCTGGATTATTGCCATAATCTTCTAATTGGTGACACCATTTCCACCCTTGCCTCTTCCAGTCTTCTCAACAGAGCAGACAAAATGATCCCTTTAAGACCTGAGTAAGGTCATGTCATTCCTCTATTCAGAGCCCTCTAATGGATTCCATCTTACATACTGTACATGCCAACATCCTTATCATGGCCTCAAATGCCCTATATAATGGAAACACTGTCCTCCTCCCAACTCCCATCCTTTCCTCTCCCTCCTCCTACTTCAGCCTCACTGTCCTCCTAACACATGTGGCCTGTTCTCACCTCAAGAACTTAGGACTTGCTATTCCCTTGGCCTCCACATCTTCCCACAGGGCTCCTTCCCCCCCTTGCTTTTAGTCCTCTGCTCAAATGCCAATCTATTAGTGACAGCTTCTCCAGCCACCATATAAAAATTAGTGACATTCTTTCCGTCATCCCAAACCTCCCTTTCTTTTTCCCCTGCCCTATTGTTCTCCAGAACATTTACCATACTCTGATATACTGTGTATTTACTTGTCTATATATTCATTGACTATCTCCCCTAATCTTCGTGACAAAGGGACTTTAATCTTGTTCACCTCCATATTTCCAGCACATAGAACTGTGCCTGGCACCTAGTATTTAATAAACACCAATTGGATAAATAATACATGAATTGTAGCTTTTTCACTGTAGCATATGCTATCACTAATATTGTCATGATAGATCAGATTTTTCCTTCTTTAGCTGGCTACTTCTATTTACCCTTCAAGATTCTACTTAGGAATTCCAAATTCTAGCAAGTTTTCTCTTCATCTCCAAGGATGTGTTAGGTGTCCCTTCTCTGAGCTCCCATGGCAATCTGAGCATGTCTCTATCCGAGCCTTGGTCACATGATAATGTCTGTTTACCTGGGACACTTCCCCACTGCTGCACTGTGATGAGGGCATGGTATCTTTCGTCTGAGCCCCCCAGGGCCTCAAACAATGTTTAGCACATGTTAAGTAGCCTACAGATGTTTGCAGGAAGGAAGAAAGGAGACATCAAAAAGAAGGGAAAGAAGGGAGGAATAAAGAAGAGAATGAATGACAGATAAGCTGCAATTTTCATTTCTAATTTAAAAAAATTATTTACAAATTCAGTTTTCACAACGCAGGAATATTGCAGACTTCCTATTTTAAAATATTGTTGTAAAATACATAGAACCAAAAACTTACCATCTTAACAGTTCAATGGCATTAAGTACATTCACATTTTTGTGCAACCATCTTCAGAACTGTTTTCATATTGTAAAACTGAATCTCTGTACCTATTAAACACTAACTCCCTATTTCCCCTTTACCCTAGCCCTTTGGGCCATCACCATTCTACTTTCTGTCTCTAAAGATTTGAGTATTCTAGGTACTTCGTATAAGTGGAATCACACAGTATTTGTCCTTTTATGACTGGTGTATTTTACTTATCCTAATGTCCTCAAGGTTCATCCATGTTATAGCATGCGTCAGAATTTAATTCCTTTTTAAGGCTGGATAATATTCCATTGTATGTATATACCACATCTGTTTGTCAATTCATCTGTCTATGGACACTTGGATTGTTTCCACATTTTAGGTATTGTGAGTAATGTTGCTATGAACATAGGTTCAAGTCCTTGCTTTCACTTCTTTTGGGTATATACCCAGAAATGGAATTGCTGGGTCATATGGTAATTTTATTTAAAAATTTTGGGGGAACTACCACACTGTTTTCAGTGTGGATGTGTCATTTTATACTACCACAGCTGTGCACAAGGGTTATAGCTTCTCCACATCCTCGCCAACATACTTGTTATTTTCTTTCTTTCTCTCTTTCTTCCTTCCTTTCTCTTTTTCTGTTTTTCTTTTTTTGGATAGTAGCCATCCTACTGGATGTGAGGTGCTGCAGACTTCCTTTTAAAATCTAAGTACATCTGCACATACATTGAAGTCCCCAGTTGTGGGTCTTTAGTCTGAAAGGCAGCCAGCGGTACTGAGGTGAGCTTCTGGAATTCATTCACCAGCTGCATAGACAGTTATTCCTCTCTCTCCATCTGCTCACTCCTAGGAGAGCCCCACCAATCAGTGTTGAGCAGCTTTAGTGGTGTAAATTCTCACAATCCCTGGCACCCAGCTGCTCAGCAGCATTAAATATACACTGCAAACCTTACTCTACTCTCCCCTTCTGGAGCTGCAGTGCATTCTCTCTGCTAGCCTGCCATTGTCTCTCTAGACTCCTTGTAGGTCCAGCTTCTCCCTAAGATTCCATAGTTCACAAAAGGCAACTGAGGGGAGCTATACAAGATTTACTTGCAGGAAAGATATAGCACAAAAGTAATAAGCAATCTGAGCGATCTGTAGAATAAGAGAGTGAGGACAGATTATGAAAACTTGTTGTTGTACTGGCAACAAAGCTAAGTGAAGGAACACCTGGCAGGCCCTTTCCCCCAGCCACACACTCCATTAACCCATCACCCCTGGAGTCCAGCTCTGTTCTTAGGGAGCTTCTGTGTGGATCATTTCCCCCATATTGCAGAGAATTCTAAAAATATTTCCAAAAACTTATGTGCAGCCTAATGGAAGGGAAGATATGATGTAAACATTTTAATTCTACAATTAACTGTTATTCTGGGCATGTCAGTATGCCTGTTTCCTCAGCTATGAAATGAAATTTTTGGACAAGAAGTCTTTAAGGGCCCTGGCAGCTCAAAAATTTTTTTAATTCCAAAACTTTTGATGATCCAAAATATATTTCCTTTTGTTTAAAAAATGTTACACACACAGATATATATATATATATTTATTTATTATCTTGGGTATATTCACCCTGTAAAGGTTTTGCATAGTCTATGTTTAAATAAGTTAGTGTTTCCTAAATATAACTTAGGCAGAATAGGTCACTTGGGGCTATGCTGGCTAAATTTCAAGGAAACAATAATCTACCAAGTGGATAATTCACATATGGTCAAGAACTGGAAGGCTCCAACTAGTTTTTAATAGACCTGAGAGTCAAAGCAATTCTGCCTTATTCTGCCTTCAATGGCAACCCCATTCATATTGAGTAAATCTCTGAAAACTCAGAATTAGACGTTTGTTGCTGTTTGTTGTCTGCCATGTAATTGTAAATTTGTGTGTGTGTTTGCAGAGAGCTGTGACTTCTCAGTCATTTGCCCTCTTACCCACCACCACCTCCAAATGTTTCTTTTCTAAAAGCACACACAAAAATGTCACTGGATTAAATAAATATAAAATGCTGCCTCAGAAACAAACATATTATATCAAGTGTGTGCTCGGTGGTACTCAAAGGCTATAATTTATAATTGCTCGTGTGGCGTTCCCTTTTACTCACTCACTGTCAAATTCACATTGCAAACAACGTAAAAAGAGACAAAAGCCAGAATTGTCATCTCCCACAGTATCACCATGATTGAAAGGTAATGATCCTGTTATTGTTATGTGCCAGGAGATGTTTTAATGGGTTTCCCAGCCTGTTGAGAATCATTTCAGGTTGCTGAGTTGAGGAGAGTGAAACGTGGAATCTCCCAGTTGTTTCTGTCAGACCTTGTAATTGATGTCACCAGGCATTTCTTAGAGAGTAGAATAAGCCACTACCCACCTGCCAGGCACGTTCACTTTCATTAGTTAAAAAACAATATTAGTTATTGAAAATAATCCCCAATACCTATTCATTCACTCATTCTATGTTCTGGATAAACTTTAAAAACAAAGTTAAACATGCTGCCCCTGGTTTGCTGTGTATGTTTTGACGTGCCAGTAGTTGTTAGCACACGTGGAAGAGAAGCTCATAGATGATCCTCAATTTTTAAACCCTTTAACACTTACTTTGGTAGCACACAGTATATAGGATAGATCAAATAAAGTAAAATTACTTTTATGATTCTAAAATAAGATTTGCAGTTTCTCTACGTTAAAAGTCCATATTATCAATTATATCAGTAAAGTTTAGCTGCAGGAAACAAACCATTGCCACAAGAGCATTTAATACAGGGAATCGGGTGCCTACAGAATTGTTGGGGAGGCTGATAAGAGTGGAGTAAGCTAGGTCCTTTCCAGTGACCCCCCAGAACATCACCACTGAACTGTCCTGCCAGAGGAATACCACAGTAGGAAGGTGGGGATTCAGGAGCTCCCTGTGGAAGTGTTGAGTTTAAGAACAGAACACACCACCAAGACTGTGATCTCAGGGATCAGAAAGCTGCCACTGCAATTGCCTCTTCACATCTGTGAAGCTAATCTCTGGACACTAGGATTGACCATTACTGTCAGCAGCAACAGCTCAGAACATGAGAAGGTGGTGCCTGCCCTTTCTGTTTTCCAAATATTGTTTAATGCACTGAACTGATGCAATCAATTTCACACCCAGAACCAGCTGCAAGGAGTAGGAGTGTGAGATTTTTTTGTTAGCACAAATAATCATTAATTACTATTGTCATAATTATCACAAAGGTGAACATCCTTGGTGGTGCAGTGGTTAAGAATCCGCCTGCCAGTGCAGGGGACACTGGTTTGATCCCTGGTCCAGGAAGATCCCACATGCCGCGGAGCAACTAAGCCCGTGCACCACAACTACTGAGCCGGCGCCCTAGAGCCCGTGCTTCGCAACAAGAGAAGCCACTGCAATGAGAAGCCCACGCGCCGCAGCTAGAGAAAGCCCGCATGCAGCAACAAAGACCCAATGCAGTCAAACATAGATAAATAAATAACTAAATTTACATTAAAAAAATAAAATAAAGGCTCAAAAAACAAGTATCACAAAGGCAAAGCACAGAATATAATGATAACATATAACAGGGTGATCTGACTTAAGTTGTGCGGGTCAGAGACATTTTTCTGCTGTATTTTTATAACAAATTATACACTTTCTTCTATACCTTGCCTTTTCATTTAATAGAATATCCTGGATATTATTCTATATCAACACATAATGAGCTTTTACATTCTTTTTTCATGAATGCAAAACATTCTACAACACAGGTGTATGTAATTTATCTTACCATTCCCCTCTCAATGGACATGTAGGCAATATCCAGTCCTTTACTATCACAAATAATGCTGCAGTAAACGGCCTTGTATTTATGTAACTTCACATGTGGACAGGTGTATTCACAGAATAAATTCCTAAGTGTAGAATTACTCAGTCAATGGACATGTTGTTTGTAATTTTTAAAAGAAAATTTTGTTTTATTCATTAGTTCATTTTATGAATAGTCAATACATGCACAGGGTAAAAAGATAAATTAAAAAGGAGCAAAAATGTAGATAGTGGAAAGTAAATTTCCTTCACAACCCATCCAGAGATAGTCTATGTGTATACAAGCACATAGATATATATATACACCCACACCCAACATATGAACATTTATTTATTTATTTATTTTTGGCTGTGTTGGGTCTTCGTTGCTGTGCACGTGCTTTCTCTAGTTGTGGTGAGAGGGGGCTACTCTTTGTTGCGGTGCGTGGGCTTCTCATTGCAGTGGCTTCTCTGTTGCAGAGCACAGGCTCTAGGTGCGTGGCACCTAGTAGTTGTGGCACATGGCCTTAGCTGCTCCACGGCATGTGGGATCTTCCCGGACCAGGGATCGAACCCGTGTCCCCTGCATTGGCAGGCGGATTCTTAACTACTGCGCCACCAGGGAAGTCCCTGAAAGTTTAAACTAATATGCAGAATTTCTCTGGGCAGATTTTTATTATTTTCTGCATTATAGTCTATGGGGGTCAGGAGAGTTTTACCAAGACATAGAGAGACCCCAGGCTTCAGTGTACCATTGTGTTAGAAACATCCTTCATTACTGTCTCTTCATCTTTACTGTCCGCACATGGGCTTCACTATGCCTGTGTAGTTACTCTGGAGGCAAGTACAGCTATGCATCTGGGCTCTCCACAGTCCTTGGCTGCAGATTTTCTAACAAGATCTGTGCTTTGTGTAGTGCAGGCATGTGGGGTCCATTATCTCCATCATCTGACAGATTCCCTTTGCCTCCCCCCTGTGAATCTCCTTTTTCATGTGGTCCATGTATTCTTTCTTACTTTATTCCCTTCATTTAATGGAGCATATTTTCCAGCAGTTTTCTGCAAAAGGGTATGTGGAGGGTAAATTTTTTTGAGATCTTGGATGTCTGAAAATGTTTTTATTCTATCTTTCTACTTGACTGATAAACTGACTGGATATAGAATTCTAGATTAGGAATCTTTTTTTCTTCAGTTTTGAAGGCTTTGCTCCGTTGACTTCTAGTTTTACATGCTGCTGTTGAAAAATCTGAAGCTCTTCTGATTCCTGCTATGTGGCCAACTTTTTAACTAGTATTTTTTCTTTGTTTCCAGTGAAATTTCATAATGACATGCCTCTGTGTGAGTCTAATTTCCATCCATTCTCTTGGGCATCCAGTAGGCCCGTTCAGTCTGAAAACCCTAGGTATTCTCTTGAATTATTCATTGCTACTTTCTTCCCCGGTTATTTAGATGTTGGATATCCTGACTGGGTTCCACTTTTTTATCATTTCTCTCTGATTTTCCTTCTTTTGGTCTTTTTGCTCTATTTTCTGGGAAATTTTCCCAACTTTATCTTCCAAAATTTCTACTGAGTTTTTCTGAGTTGTTTTTTTTTTATTACTGTTATCATGCTTTCAATTTCTAAGAGTTCTATTTTTGTTCTCTGAATTTTTTTCATAGCATTCAGTGTGCAGACTCTTCTCATCTCCATAAGGATATTAATATAGTTGGGTTTTTTTTCCTACAAGGGCTTTTTCCTCTAAGTCCCTTTTTCTCTATTTGTTTGCTTTGGTCTTTATCTTCCATTTTGGGACTTTTCCTCAGATGTCTGGTAATCCTTAGTTGTTGTTCATGATTTAAAGTGAGGGACTCATTTTCTGGGGAGTTGGAAATGTTCCATATTGTGTTAGGGGTGTGAGTTACACAGATGTGTGCATTTGCTAAAACTGCTCAAGTACATTTAAGATCTGTGCATTTCAATACTATGTATAAATTATACCTCCCCCCCAAAATTCTTATTTAAAAGAAAAAACTAAAACCAAGTGAGGAATGAAAACACTGGAAGCTCTGAGCAAACGGGTAGGACTTACCAAGCTAGAGGTTTACCTTTGGGACCTCTGGGTGGACCATTTGTGCGTACAGGATCCAGCCCTCAGAGGAGCCTAGCATTCCCCAGTCCTAACACTCTCTTTTACCTCCAAAGGTAATAACCCCCCGGGATCTGCTAGGATAAAGGAGGGCACTTACCCAGCACTGTGGTACAGGGAAGGGTTTCTAAGGATCTAACTGCTACTCAGACATTTTTACCCAATCCTCCTTATTTCAGCATGATGCCTGTTCACCCCAGCTCCTGTATTACCCAGTACCATGAGTTCTTGAACCTTTTGAGAATCCTACAGTATAAATTGGTTTGTTTCTCTGCTTCCTCACTGCCACAATCCAGCTTCCAAAATATTACTGTTCTTGCCTCTTGTTTTCCCAGCTCCAGAGGGTTTATGTCTTTTTTTAAAAAAATAAATCTCTTTATTGTACATTTTGTAGGGTTTTAAGAGGAAGCGAAGTTAGATGTGTATATTCAATCAACTGTCTTAACTCAGGAGTCAGGAAATCAGAAATGTGCTTTTTAATTCTCCAGCTTCTTCAGTAGAGGAAGGTTCCTATAAGGCATTTGGAATAGATGCTGAAAGCGACTCACCAAAGCTGTGAGAGTTCACCCTTTGACCATTCAACATCTATACATACCCTTCTTCCTGTGCTTTAATTTCTAAGCAACAGTAACAATCTGGACATATTTTCACCTAACAAAATGCTTTGATCCTTTTTACAAATGAAAACATGCTTAGTATCTCCCTGAAGGGGAAATGTTTAAATCCCCTTCCTTGGACCTCTCTCTGGGTAATGTTTATTCTTCTAGTTTAGGAACAATCTGTCACCTAAGAACTAAGTTATTAACCACCACCAACATACCTATATGAAATAGTAAGGAAGAAGGGGTACCAGTTATTATCTATTAATATAATTTGTTAGGAAGAAAATAGGGGAGGTTGCTACAGTCCTTGTTTCTGAAACTGGTCACGAAGCACATTTATAATCTCCTTCCCCTCTACCAGCAGTTCAGTTATTTGGGTTCATTTTGTCTGTTAATTCCACTGGTGGCAGGGCTAGATATTTTGGACTGCCAACAAGAAAATTTTAGATGGGTCCTCCCTTATTGTTTGTTATTTTCAAAATACAAATCTTCAGCCTTCTGGCATTGCAGGGATAGTTTGATATTATTGATTCTTATGAAAAGAGAAAATCAAGGGTCATGTGTTGCACTCTCTGTGTAGATAAGAGTCTCAGTTTGACAGCTGATTAGTTTTAGAAAGTTAAGGAAAAATGGATTCATTTACCAACAGAAGGAAGATGGACATGACTTAGATTGAAAGCTAGCAAGTATCAAGGTTGCCATTGTTCATCATCCAGTTGTGAAGCCTGACCTTTTGTTCAGGGAGACCACCAGCCTCAATGAAGAGATAGTCAGCAGGGGAGAATTAAGGTAGTCCCCAAAGAGCGGTTTTGGAGGGTAATAAAATTTGTTTTGGTGCCCTCCTTCCTCCTTCATTAGCCTCAGCTTTTTCTTCTCTCCCTGGCCTGTGTTGCACTTGTCCCAAGCTCTGCTAAAATATTAACTGTTTATAATAAGTCCTCTGATAAAAGATTGGTATGACCCCTTCAAAAGATATTTGCATTTCAATAGAGTATTCATCAAAATCAAAAAGTTTAGAAATTAAAGAGTAGAACCTTACTGATAGAAAAACAGATGGGATTAATCTGCGCTACTCCCACCTGATTTTTGAGCAGAAGGTTCCACTAGCCTATAAAACCATTTCACTGAATTGATCTGTAATATAGCTTATAATTAGTGCTGAGGACAGGGTTATATCCATGTCTCTTGATATGTAGCCCACATTCCAACTCTATTGTCATTGAGCTGAAAAGTGGCTTTATTAATTTATAGTTTTATTATTTTCAAGTTCAGGGTATGTGTGTAGTGATTAGCTTGGATGTTTAGACCATAGAGCTCTAGTTTGTCAACACTGGTTATAGCTCAGACTATCCAGCCATCTTCCAAATTCATACCTGGTCACTAGGAGCATTAGCTTGGGAACCAATTGTAATGTTTCCAGGTCCCACTTATCTGGCAATCTAAAAACACTTCTTGGTGCTGTTTTTACACTGGGAAACTCTTCAGCAAGGTCGAGTAGAGAAACCAGTGTATTTTAGGCATGAAGTAGCCTGCGTTAAATTGGGGATTTTCCAGGGGAGAAACAGGCAAATATTAAGTAATGTCTTAGACTCCAGGGCCCAGAGAAGGGAGTGGTAAAGTGTAAAAGGATTACTTAAGGTTTGCTTTAGGAGAAGGAGATGGGGGAAGCCTTTGGTACTTCTCAGGAGAGCTAAAATATGTACACACCAACCTCTGCCTCCAGTAAGTCAAAGGATGCCTCCAGCCCTGAGATTTAGTACCACTAATTTAGAGTTCTTGCTCTTTTGACTCGGCCTTTGTGCTATCTATGAGAATAAGATTTATTAAACAACTAACTAGAAAGAAAAGTTTTCAGAGGGAAAAACTGAAAACATGTTAGAGAATGAACTCTTTTCATGCAGAAAAAATTGATATGCTAATTAAAACGAATGCTGTTTACCTGTTAATTAATTATAGGAAGGACCTAGAAGGCCTTTCCCTTGAAATGTTTTATGAGTTTTAAATGTAGTTACTCTAGGCCCTCACAATTAATTGTTACACCTCTATGACTGAGTTTATAATTAATACCTGCCCCTGTCCCCCAACAAGCAGTTCAAAAAGTGGAATTTTACTCAAATTTATGAAATGAGACTGTGTGCCACAGAGCCTGGACTGAAGAAAACATGATCTTTGCTCAGGAAGAAAGGGGCTGGTGGCAGCAGTAAAAAGCTTTCAGTAGGAAGGAAGCGAATGACTTAGGTAAAAGTATTTGGGGCTTCCCTGGTGGCGCAGTGGTTGAGGATCTGCCTGCCAATGCAGGGGACATGGGTTCAAGCCCCAGTCTGGGAAGATCCCACATGCCGCGGAGCAACTGGGCCTGTCAGCCACAACTACTGAGCCTGCGCGTCTGGAGCCTGTGCTCCGCAACAAGAGAGGCCGCGATAGTGAGAGGCCCGCACACCGCAATGAAGAGTGGCCCCCGCTCACCACAACTAGAGAAAGCCCTCACACAGAAACAAAGACCCAACACAGCTAAAAATAAATAAATAAATTTATTTAAAAAAAAAAAGTATTTGGATGGTCTGTCAAATAACAAACCAGAGGAAATTGTGGGGTGGTCAGGAAAAAGGTTAACTGAAAAGACCTTCCAAGCGATGTCAGCAACCCGATAGGAGTAAGTGTACTTGTGGGTTTGGGTTGTCATGAGGTGAATGTCTGACGAATGTGAGAAATTGGACAGTTTAAGAATTTAAAAGACCAGAGAAATCCATGCTTTTGAAAGGGGCTGGTCGTTTTGTAACCTTTAAACCTTACAGGGAAGGTTGGCCTCAGAGAAACTGAATACAGAGAAGGTTCACTCTGAAACTTGCCATTAGAATGGAGACATATTAATATTAGCCTATCTGCATAGTGAGATGGGAACCCTGTTTTACTGTATTGTGATTCCACCAGTAAGTATTCCCTGTTATCTTGGTCTAAGAGATATCACTGCAATTTAAAAAAAAAAGTATTTTCTTTAGTTCAACTTAAAAGTTAGCACCTTTAAATAGAGGTTTTATTAAAAGATGTGAAATCAAAACAAAACAAAACAAAGACAATTGTAATTGCTGTATGTATCTATGTGGATGTTTTGCTCATAGTACATGTGCATGTAAGTTTAGCGCCAAGCCCTGTGCCAAGGAGATGGGGCAGAGAAGAGACTGAGAGAATGCAGGGCACTTGCTTGTTAAGAAGTTTACTCAAGAAATAAGTTTAATAAACAAATCATGGAAAGGGGAGGCAGAAAAGAATTCCTTCAGTTTTTGCTCACCTTTCAGGTCTAGGGGCCTCTACTCATTTCTGTTTGGAAATGCCTACTGATAATACTGGAAATTAATTATGTTCATTGCATTTAAAAAATATTTAAAATGTGTGATTTTTCCATTTGAGATGCTTTATTTTGGCCCTGATATTTTATTTATACCAGCTGGCTTGTTCAGTTGTTCACAAATATCTTTGTACTTGCTAGACTGGAAGCTCCTTGGGGATAAATTTCCACCCTCTCAACCCTCAAGATGCTTTGCTTTTTCCTTTCCTTGTAAATCAACCATGGATATGGATATCGTTGGACAGTGTTTGATGCTGCCAGTTTTGGAGACATTGGTATTAGAAATTGCTGGAAGGTAGACAGTTTCCCAAAGAGCAAAAATAAGACAGCATCTGAAATTGTCACTTAGACATTATTCTCATCACTCTATAACTCTTGAACCCTTTGCAAGGAATTATAAGAAAAATGCAAGGTAACTAAGTGTTTAGGGGCACATGCCAAGGTACAGATGCAAAGAAGGCCCTCTTTGCCACCCCACCACCACTGCTTATGACATCCGCTAACAGATGCCACAGACCTGGAAACTGGCACCCCCATGGGCTGTGTGTTTTGGAAAACACTCTAGCTACGCCACTGTCTCTAGAATATCAATGAAATAAATGCATTTCAAAAACAGCCCATGAATAAATACAACCATGTGTTCTTTTGGCTGGTTGAATCCTATTCAACTTGGAAATAGAGACAACGGATGCCAACAGGGAAAATTGCACCCTGTGTTCTGAAACTGAGTAAATCAGATCAGGCACAAATCTGAAGGGTTTGAATGGCTTTCAGGGTCTCCAGCTGATGATCCTAGAGGAAGCTAGGGCCATCTGGAAGCCCAAAGACAGTTCTATCAGGTAAATAGAATGGGCAGAGTTAATTATAGCAGTAAGTAGAGTTCAGAGCACCTGATTCGTAGGAGCCATGCTGAATGGTACTTCATGTCTCTCATGGGAAGCCGGGTGAACCTGGTTGTGTGACTTTCTTTAGTAATGACAGCAATATGATTTTCTCCCTCTGTAGCTACAGTGACTGTTTAAACTGCAGTATTTGGAGGAGAACTGAAGTCAGCAAGCACTTTCAATATTTCCTTTCTAATTTCCCTTGGCTGTGAAGCTCCTTGCTCCCCAATACCAGCACCTTATTATCTCAGCAAGAGCCTCACAGTTGCTCCAAGTTGGTGCCCTTCAGCCTTGTTCTTTCTCTCATGCATTATGAGTTGTCTGGGAGGGCTATTCACATGTCACTGCCTCCCAACAGGAAACAACAGAAACTCTTGCCTATTGCAGTGGTTTTCAGAGTGTGGCCCCTGAAACAGCAGCAACAACATCACCTGGGAACTTCTTAAAAATGCAAATTCTTTGTTCCAACCTCAGGCATACTGAATCAGAAACTCTGAAGGTGGGCCCCACAATCTGTGGCTTAACAAGCCCCGCAGGTGATTCTGACTCCTGCTAAGGGTTGAGAACCACTGGCCTATTGGATCAAGTGGGAACTCTTTCCATCTTCAAGGTTCAGTCATCTACTCCGGTCTATCGATTCAGTTCTGTTGGTATTTAGTAAACACAGATTCTGAGTTGGGGATTTACATTTGCTCTCTGGCTAGCTTGAGCCCTAATTTGTCATACTTTGTATTGCCCAGTAAGTTTTTTTTTTAATAAATTTATTATTCATTTATTTATTTATTTTTGGCTGCATTGGGTCTTTGGTGTGTTTTCTTTTAATTTATTTTATTTATTTATTTTTTGGCTGTGTTGAGTCTTCGTTGCGGTGCGCGGGCTTCTCATTGCGGTGGCTTCTTTTGTTGTGGAGCATGGGCTCTAGGCACGTGGGCTTCAGTAGTTGTGGCTTGTGGGCTCAGTAGTTGTGGCTCACAGGCTCTAGAGCACAGGATCAGTAGTTGTGGCACACGGGCTTTGTTGCTCCACGGCATGTGGCATCTTCCCGCACCAGGGCTTAAACCCGTATTCCTTGCATTGGCGGGTGGATTCTTAACCACTGCGCCACCAGGGAAGCCCATGCGTTGGGTCTTCGTTGCTGCATGCAGGCTTTCTCTAGTCACGGTGAGCGGGGGCTGCTCTTTGTTGCGGTGCGCGGGTTTCTTATTGCCGTGGCTTCTCTTGTTGCCAAGCACAGGCTCTAGAGGCACAGGCTTCAGTACTTGCAGCACGTGGGCTCAGTAGTTGCAGTGCTCGGGCTCTAGGGTGCGTGGGCTTCAGTAGTTGTGGCTCACAGGCTTAGTTGCTCCGCGGCATGTGGGATCTTCCCAGACCAGAGATTGAACCCATGTCTGCTGCATTGGCAGGCGAATTCTTAACCACTACACTACCAGGTAAGTCCCCCCAGTAAGTTTTTTATTTATTGATAATACCAAGGAGTATGATGTTCCATATATATAAAAGAGAATACCATATGACCAAGACATGTTCTTTTATGTGCCAAAATATTAAAAACTGGTAAAGATTTTTGCATTCCTGTACTAATTATCCTTAGCTAGGTAACAAATTACCCCAAAATTTGAGGCTTAAAACAGCAAACACTTACTATCTTACAGTTTCTGTAGATCAGGAATCTGGGTGCAAGTTAGCAGAGCACCTCAGTCTCAAGGTCTCTTACAAGGCCCCAGTCAAGGTGCCAGCGGGGCTGCTGACGCATCTGATAACACGCTCACTCATGGGTTGTTGGCAGAATTCAGTTCCTTGTGGGTTGTTGGCCTGAGGATTTCAGTTCCTCACTTCATGTTGGTCAGAGGCCTCCCTCAGTTCCTTGCCCCATGAACCTCTCTACACGCAGCTCACAACATGGCAGCAGGCTTCCCTCGGAGCAAGCAAACAAGATGTCAAATGTGACATCCCACTGTCTTTGCTGTACCTGTACTTCTCACTTTCTGATCCAGAGCTTCTCTGAACAGCAGGGTGAGGGATGCCTGAAGGAGCCACTCAGCATTCACCTACAACGTTTTAGTTAATATACACCCATGGGTTCATTTTAGCTGATTTTTTATTTGGATAGTGAACTTTGGTAAACATTTTTACCAGATTTTATACACATATTTAGATTGCTAGAATTCAGATGGTAAGGGACACCCAACTTGTGGAACCCTCCCATAATCCTAGGGACCTCTGCATCCTTGTATGTCTGTCACCCTCTTGGATTTTGTTTTCTTGATCTTTTTTTCAAACCCCTTAGCTATTTAGTAGTTCATCACTTGGATTTGTTTATGTCTTCTTAAATTTTATGTGGAAGGAAGAAAACAGAAAATCATTTAAGATAAATGGAGTTCTTTATTCAAACCAAGCCCTTGGGTAAATATTACAGATAGGCATTACTTTAGTAAATAATAAAAAGTAAAACTTACTTTTACTTACAGACCTATGGGAGGTAGAACTTGGAGAAGGCAACTGGAAATTATTTGCATGTCAAACAGTATTTGATATATAAGAAGACACATGTCAAAATTTCCTTTTAGTAATGATTTTTCTTGGTATATGTTTGTTCCACAGATGTTCAGAATCATATTTCTTAGTGAAGTTTGGTACATCCCTCTGGTAGATGTTGCCAGTTCTCTAGCCAGTATTCATCTGAACACTCCTCATTAACATAATTCTGATTTTGTCCAGGGTAGCCAAGTGCTCAACTGAAAATTTAAGTGTAGTCCAGTTCCTGCTAATGAGCTGTAAGTGGGAGTTGCTAGGTGAGGCTTCTGGGAAAACTCTTTATAAGGAGGCAAACTAAGCTGGCAGTTAAGCTTTACCCTTTGACCCTTATGTTCTTTCTGCCTGTCACATTGGTATAGTGTTGCAGAGGAATTTCCATCTGCCATCTTGCAACCATGAAGCAACAAGGGTGAGGAAGAAAGTCTATGGTAAAGATGGCTAAGAGCAGCCACCCGATAAACACTGTGGTACCATGCTAGCTTTGGAGCAACTAGATTTGGACTTCCTGATTCATGAAAAAAAACCCTTATTCTTTAAGCCACTATTATTTGGCATTTCTTACTGTTACATGCAGCCAAACCTATTTCCTAATATAATCTCCTAAATCCTTTTATTTGAGGTTTTCTAAAGATTCCCTTTCAGATTTCCTACAATTTTGGTACTTGTTTCTATTTTTAAGAAGCACAAATTTATCTGCAGATACATCTTCTATTAAACTAATTCAGTAAGAAAAGAGTATAATTTATTACAAAAATGACCTGGTATTTTACAATTTTCAAGTTGAATCAAACCTTAGCAATCCACGAGTTACTGAATATTTTATCACTGCCTGAAAAATTTATGATTTGTAAACTTATTTTCTTGTTTCTTATGTCTCCCTTATTGAATAGAGTACCAAAAGGAAAGGAATATTGTTATATTCCTCACTATATCGTCATAAGCTAAAGCTAAAACAATGTCTGCCAGATAATAGGCAAATGATAAATATTTAATCAATGAATGAATGTAGTTATCTAAACTTCATCTAATGAAGAAATAATAGAGAGATTATTGTTTATCCAGCACCACAAATTTATTCAACCATTTGTGACCGGTAAAAATGGTCATTTCATATGGGTTCAATCTAAAAGTGGCAGAATGGAGATAAGAATGAAAGTCTTCTGATTATTGACCCAGTACTCTTTTCATTGCAATATACTGACTACTGGTTATGATTCAGATTGCAAAATTATTCTGCATTAAAAAATAATTTACCGTATATTACAGCTTATACTCCTGTATATTTAAAATAGGGTCCAATTAATAAAAATGTCACTTATATTCAACATTCCAGGAAAAAGGAGGAAAGGAAATTAAAGTTACTTGAGGAATACTTAGGTACTCATTATGTGTCATTACACTTAATCCTCATATTAGTTCCATTTCACAGATGATAAAATCAAACATCAGTTGGGTAAATAGTCTAGACTGGGGTTTCCCATCTACTAAACAGTGAGGCTAGGTATGTCTCATTCCAAAGCCTGTGCTCTTCCTAGTGTACCAAATGCTATTTTACTGATTATAATCTGTAAAGCACTTGATAAATGTAAATTATTAAATTACCTACATCCTCCATTTAATTGACTTCATCAACCTCAGAAGCATAGTGATATTTATATCTAATAAAGAACATTCCTGCTACCTTTAAAATGGATCCACATTTTTAACAGCAGACAGCTGCTTCTGGTTAGACAATTTTCAAAGTTAGACCATGGAACATTACAAGGCAAGACATTTGAAATTTTTCTCCAGTTCTTGTTCATGCATCAAATCTATAATTTCTTGACCACGTAAGATTTGTACAGTCTGTACACTTGAGTTAGTTAACTAGCGGCTTAGAAAAAAGGAGAAGTGTGAATTCAGAAAAGCAGCTGCTTCTAAATGGAATGATGTCAGGCAGTCTCAAAATAAGCTTGGTCCAAGATTGCTTATTCTCCTGTGAATTGGTTGGTACTTCTTGAAACTTCCTCACTTTGCAATGATTATATTAAATCACTTCTCTATTTCTGTAAGATTAGGCTATCAGTGGTTTAAAACCTATTTTTAGAAACCAGCCTCTTTTTCAAATGGAATCTTATGTGAAACATTAGTATGTAAATCAGATAAGATTAAAAAAAACCAAAATGGTGATCTCTGAAATGGGACCCCAGAGGCACATCAGCTATGCTCTAGCTTGGGTGTAAAAAGGAGGATTGCTAAGGCCCTCTGCTGAATGCCCACGTAAGACCTCTAAGGTCCCTTGCAAGTTGAAAATTCTTTGAACTAATGGCTCTGTTGAGTATGTGTTGGTTATCTTATTGCCATGAAAGCCAGTTGTATTCAACAAGGGGAAAATAACAGTAACTGTCTTTTTCTGGGAACATCTGGTCTGGAAATTAGAGCACTTTAGTTCCAATCCCAGCTTTGCCACTATTTAGGTTTGTTGCCTTGGATGCTGTTGCCCATCTATAAAATGAGGATAAAACGTTCTCTACCTACTTTATTTTAAAATACACTTTCTTGTGAAGTTAAAATTTCCCTTTGACAAAAATTAGAGTACAATTGTAAGGTATTGCCTTCAGGAAGTTATATGACTAGAGGTGTGGATATAGATTTTTTTATGCCAAAGTCACTGCTGTACATTACTACCTCTGTTTATATTATAATTATAATAAAATTAAAAGCTTGAAATATAAGTTCTATTGGGGTAAGTATTCATTTTCATTTGTGCGTAGTTACAAGATTTTTCCAGAAGAAAGTGGGAGAATTCCTTTATTTAAAAAAAACAAACTTGGTTTTTAGAGTTGATAATTTATCAAATTAATGCATAATCCTTATTAAAATACAGAAATAAAAAAAGAAATTCCCCCATCTAGACTTACAACAAGTGACATTTTAAGATATTCAATATACATCTAAGATACAGACAGACAGTAAGTAGGTAGATAGGTAAATATAGGTAGGGTGAAAATGAAACTAATTGGTGAACAAAAATGTGAATCATACACTACACATTATTTTAAAACAAAAAATAACTTTTTACTTTTATTTAACGAAGTTAAAGGAAATTGAAGTGAAACTGTAAGAATTGCTGAATTTTAGACAAATGTTTCTTCAGTATGAAAGTTATTAGTTCCTAAATTTTTTTGAAGTTATGAAAAACAATAAAAGGTTGGAATCATTATGTAAAAGTTTTTTAAAAATTCTCTTCTAGACTATATCTATGGATCCCATGTGATGCAAGATGAGAAAATTAGCACATTTACTCTTCCATCATACTCTTGATTTTTGTGTTATTACTTACATTCTGTTCTGTGACCATAATTCCCAGTTATTTAATCTCAGTTTTATATTTAAATGAATTAAAATTTATTTATTAATCCTTTACAATGGTTTCCATATTCCCTATTCCTATATTATTATTATTATTATTATTTTTTTTTTTTTTTTTTT
>NW_020174013.1:11172056-11194036 GCF_003031525.2 Neophocaena asiaeorientalis asiaeorientalis | reverse complement strand
GGGGCACGAACCCGCATCCCCTGCATCGGCAGGCGGACTCTCAACCACTGCGCCACCAGGGAAGCCCCTCCTATATTATTTTGATTTGATTTTTGTTGGCTGAGTTTCATCACCTAATTTTATTTCCAAGCTTGATACATCCTGTCCTTTTTCTTTATATCTGAGGAGCCTGTTGTAATCATTCTGAGTTAAGTATGGCTGACTAAAAATATGTTTGTCCTCCAACAAACATACACATAAGAGTTTTTAACAAGTTGGAAGTTTATTGCTTTCTCACATAATAGAAGTCCAGAGCACCATAAACTCGTCAGGAACCCGTAGTCTTTCCAGCTTACTGCTCTACCATTTCTTAGAGAATAGTCCTTGTCCTCATGGTCTAAGAATGCTTGAGTGCCAGCCATCATATTCAGATTTCAGGCAGCAGAATGAAGGAAGGAGTCAAGAAGGATAGGCCCCCACCTTTAAGGAGATTTCTCTGAAGTGGCACACAACATTTCTGCGTGTATTTTACTAGATAAAACTTAATTACATGACTATGGGATATATAGTCTTTTAGCTGATGGCAATTGTCTAGCTCAAAATCTGTGTTCTCAGTGTTAAGAAGGAAGAAAATGAATATGGAGAAATAACCAGCAACCTTTGCTTGCCACACTTGAATATAGAGTTTGGGGTTATACTTTCATGCTCTCAAAACTGTGTAGACCTGGACCATTATCTTCAAGCATTTGAATATCACTGAGGAGATGTCTGAAGTCAACCTAAGTCTTTCTTCCTTGGAAGTAACCTGCCTTTTCTGCTTGGATTCTCATATGATTAGTTCTTTATCTTTGAAGATGAATGGCTTCTGCAGAATGTATCTTGGGTTCACCTTTCTATATCATTTTTTCCAAATACATGGTATAACTTTTTGATCTGCAGATTAAAGTCTTTATTTCAGGAAACATTTCTTTCATTATTTCTTTAAATAGTATTTCTATCACATCTCTATTTTTCAAGAAGTTGATTCTCCTTTTTACACCTTATCTATAAAATTTTTATATTTTTACTCTTTTAATGTCTTTCACTCTAGCCTGTCCCTCATGTCTTAACATACTTTTATCACACTTTCCCCCTATTTTTGGTTGTTTCTAATGTAGCATTCATTTCTGAGATGTTTTTATTTTCTCTTTTATTTCTTTCTCTACCAATGTGCTTTTATCTTCTGTTATATTTTTTTAAACCCCTGTAATATTCTTTGAGACCTATTTTTACAGCAATAATTTATGTTTAATATATTTTTCCTTCTGATTACTTATGTATTTGTTTATTTGATTAGTTTATTTTAAATAATGTAATAAACACCTGAAAATCTAACATGAAAATTAGTTCCTTGAAAATAATCTATATCTATGTGGCTCCCTTATTGCATCAAAATGCCTCTCCACATCCAAAGTAAGCATTGTCCTGAATCCTACATTCATCATTTTTTGATTTGTTTGTATATTGTATCAATATGTATTCCTTCAAAGGATTATATATGTATTATAATCATATATATTATACATATAATATAATACAATATTCTTTATGTTCATTGTTTATAACTGTGTAAATAGGATACCATGTTGTATGTAAGGGACTTACTTTTTAACTTGCTGTTATCCATCCATGTTACAGTGTGTCATTGCAGTCCATCTGTTTTGGCTATTGTATAATATTCCAGGGTGTGACTATACCAAAATTCATTTATCTACTTTCCTGTTCATGGGCATTTGAATTATTTCCAGGTTATTGTTATGCAAACAATGTTTCAATGAATATTCTTCCACATGTATCTTTTCATATAGGTCCCAGAGTTTCTTTGGAGTTTATGCCTAGGAGTGGAATTGCTGAGTTGTAGAGTATGTCTAAACAGAATTCTTTATGTAACCTGCAAAACCAGCCTCCTCTCCTTTACGTAACCTGCAAAACCAGCCTCCTAATTCTGTTAGTAACATCCCAATCACCAGCTCCTTTGACACGTCCTCCCTTGCTCCCTATATCCAATTGTTTACCAAGCTGGAAAGTTTCTGCCTTCCCACGATACACCCATTTCTCCTGTTCAAGCTTCATTAATTCTCCCCTGGACTCCCTATTCCTAAACATCATTGTTAATAAATTCCAGTCACATAATTTCCCTGTCTATGAGATTAAGTGGACCCATAATCCAGCATTCAAAGCTCTCCACAGTAAGGCTCCAGACTAACTTTTCTGGTTTAATGTCTCCCTATTTTGGTAGTGGAGAATGGTAGAGTGAGAAGGGACCTTAGAGATCATCTGGTCAGACCCACTTACCTACAAATAAGGGAACAGAGGCCCAGAGAGGAAAAAGGGTTTTATCAAGGTCACATGTGTGATCTGTTTGAACAATTTTGTGGTTATTACAGGTGCTTCAGGAGGAAGACAAAGAGATGCCTGTGATCTTTCATCTTGAGGTAAGGACAGTGGAGTGGAATAGTTGTAGGTAGGGAGAATGAGCATGCTTACATCATACCAAGAAAAACATTGAAACTATTGGGCAGGTAGAAAAGAACATAAAGAACAGACTCTTCTGTTACCATGCTGAGTGTAACAATTACTGTACTGTATTAAGATATAATTGTTGTTTGGGACTGAAAGAGTGAACCTGTGTTCTTGAAGATGGTCATTGTGCCTGAGAGGCATGTCTTCCTCAGAAGAAACCAGAAAGAGGAGATGGAGGGGCCCTAGATGGGTGGTTTAGGTAGTCGAGTTGAAATTGAAATCTCTCTCCCTCTCTCTCTCCCTCTCTCCAACCCACCCCCCCTTTATCTCGCCTAATCTGTCAGTCTTGCTTGTGAAATAATAATAGTATTTACTGAGTGCTTTCCATTTGCTAGCTGCCTTACCTAGATTATCTCATTCAATCCCCACATCAACTTTATGATTATTTTACTTTACTATTATAATCCTCATTTTACAGAAGAGCACACTGAGCAAAGAAAGAATTTAGGACATATAGCCAACAAGTGAGTAGAAGGTTATAAAATGTCACTCTTCAGCTTTAGAGAATTTGAGGACTAAGAAACAAGAATTCAACTGTTTATGCTTAAAATTTGGCTGTCTTTATCTGGGGATAAAGTGTAGACATTGTAGATGCCTTGTGGAATGGGACAGGTCTTGAGCACCTCGGGATTGAGCTCATGTTAGAAAGATTCAAAATTTATAATGTGTAAGTCTTTTACATTTTCTTCTTTGTGTTTGTTTTCCTTTTGGCCTCCCTTTCCTTTTGCTTAATAAAGCAGGTCCATTTTGTGCTAGGTGACCCTAGAGAAGATCTTTTTAGTTTGTTCACCTTGAATCAGAGTGCTTAAGGGGCAGCAGCATGCTCATGGAGGAAGAGACCTCGTTGACAAAAAAAAAAAAAAAAAGGTGAAAGTCGTGGAGATAGCCCTCCTACTATCTGAAGAGCTGCCCTGTCTCTTCTGGAGAATTCCCTTCCAGTGTTAAAACCTAGAATTTTAGACAGGTTTTAGACAGAAAGAAAATGTTGGCCTTTTGGAACTGGAATGGTTCATGATAAAAAGCAAGTAGGGAGGGTTATGGGAAAAGATCAAAGCAAAGGGTTGTCATCTTTTAACTGTCAATCAGTTAAAATTGGTAAATATTTATTGTGAGTCTGCTGTGTGCTAACCTAATCTAGACATGATCCTTGCCCTCAAAGTCAAACATCAAAGATGAAAAGGTAAATATGTGCATAAGTGGATTTGAAAAACAAGTTGAAAATACAAGGCCTGTCACAAAGCAACATCCCAAGTGAAAGGAACAGTTAGTAAACAGGTTCTGTAGTTGTGACAAGGAGAGAGAACTCACTGGGCTAGGTGATCTTCCACTGTGAAGGAGGAAGGACTTCAGCTAGATATTTAAAAAACTATAAATGTTGGATAAGTGGAAAGGAAGGGGAAATGTCAGGAGTGGAAATGAGGCACCAGGAATATGTAAGATATTTAGTAGTGGCCTTTCTGGCTTGAATTAAGAGTTTCTTTAAGGGACTAATAGGAGGTAAGGCCTGACGGAGGGCTTTGAATGCCAAGGTGAGGAGCTTTACTTCACCCTGTGGAATATGAGATACTCTCAAAAATGTTTGAGACAGGCAGTGGGACAATGAAGGTTACTTTTTAGGATGGCTGGTCAGTAGGGAGATAGGTTAAGACATTGTGGTAGAAAAACCTCAACGTTTCAACAGTAAATGAGTTTTCAGGAGATTTTTAAATGTGTCAAATGTTTAGCAAATGTGAAATTCTTTTTTTCCTTATGCTAACTGCTGACTTGTGTCCAGGAGAAAGGAGGGAAAAGAGCAGGCAGAATTTTTTTTTTTAACATCTTTATTGGAGTATAATTGCTTTACAATGGTGTGTTAGTTTCTGCTTTATAACAAAGTGAATCAGTTATACATATGTTCCCATACCTGAGCAGGCAGAATTTTATCTAGAGCAGAAGACAGTTACTTTGCTAACATTTACCTGCATTGCTGACATTTTGGGTACAACTGTGGCAGAGGCCACTTCCTGACCAGTTCTCAGTCCACAGATTGAATGTGGGAAGATGGAGGACCTTCAGAATTGAAGACAAATAAATCCCTCAAAGGCCAGTGTGATGTTTCTTCCTCTTTTAAAATGTTTCTGCTTCATTAAAAAAAATATATATATGTGTGTATATATATATATATATATATATATATATATATATATATAGTTAAAAATCTCTCTTTATACTAATAGGATTAGGACATTTGATGTAAAGAGAACTGGTTCCCTGTTCTTAGCTAGAAGTTTCTGTAGGCCCAACATTTCCTTTGGAAATTAAACACTTCATAGACAGGGTCCTCAGCTGATAAGGATACAAGGCTGTCACACTCAGGGATCAAAGTGTTGCCAAGATTGCTGATGGTGATAGCTCTTGCTGGGAATGCTCCATTACCAAACAGACATAAAGAGCCAAGTATCTGCTCTAGGCCATCAGAGTCAGGTGGGGAGGATGGATGTAGAACAGTTTCCTGGAACCAGGGATGCTGAATTGAAAGCAAGGAGGCCCAACTGGGCAAGATTTGGGGTCGGGGTGGAGATCACTGGAACAAAGAGCACGGAGAGGACTCAGGAGCAGTACTCAGGTCTACTGGTACCTAGTCCAGTGCTCTCCCCACCACACCAAGCTGCATATTTACCTATATACAGTTTAGAACCTTCTGTCACTCTCTTGCTCCCTCCTTGGCCACCTATGATTGCTTACCTAAGTGAGAAGTTTTGAGCACACTCCTATATCAAACCTGCTTTGGCAAAGCGTGGTCTGAGGCAGGCGTTGCCTCAGAATCAGATTTATATATCACAGGACTCTGATTGCCTGACCTGACATATCTTTAATTGGTCCTAACCTCTGCTAGCCATTATCCATTAACCTACCTGCCCTTCTATTTTTCTGACATCTGATGACTAAGGGCCTGTACTTGTACCAGTATGAGACTAGCCAAATCTTTGCTCCTTTGGTGTCCATACCTAGAATTGAATCTGTATCAATATGATTATTCACTTTTCATGTGGTTGCAGGTAGTTGTGTTCACAGACCACATCATTCAAGGCAGAGCTCCTATCTAACTTGTGATATGAATTTCAACCAGCAGCTAGGATATAGACCCCATGTGGCTTGGTTCTCTTTGGGATACAGTGCTGACCTGGAGAGCTGGGATCTAGGAATCAGATCAGACCAGTGGGGGATGGGTCACTGGAGAACAAGCACAGCTGAAGGTTCTAAGAGCAAGCTCAGTCCTAAGAATGTGTCTGGAGAGATTGGATATACAAACACATACTTCACGATTGGTGGGAACAGGAGGTATTTAGAAATTTAGGCAGGTGGGCAGGCAGCTCAGGGAAGTCTGGAATTAGATAACAGAGACCCAGCCACATGATTCAGTTCAGGGGTGAGTGTTGATGATGGCAGTAGTGCTTAGAAAGAGAAGGCAGAGCTTTGGTTCAGGAAGAACAAGGGGTCTGAAATTTTTCCCAACCAGAGGCATAGTTATTGGCTCTCTTTAAAAGGCATCTTCAGTCCTGTCACCTTTGGGGACATGTATAATCCTTCCTCCTCTCAGCCTGTTCCTCTATCATCTTTGCCCTCTGCTATCAACCCAAATCTAAGGCCCTGGTTTTGCTCTCTGCTTACTCCATTGAGTTTTTCTCTCTTCCCAGAATGTACTTATCAAGAAGGAGCTATTGTCAGCTTTGTGCATGTTTAGTTTGATCCTGATTCTGGATATGTTGACCCTGGTCAGTGGCTCAGGACTCCTACGTACCTGGAAGAAGAAGTTTGACATAATGGATCTAAGTAGTTTTCTGGGACAGTGATGAGGTCATAGGGATAGGAAGCTAGTTAGTAGAACTAAGGTCCCGGGAGTAAATAGACTGGATTTGAGAAAAAGGGCAAAATGCTACGTGTTGGAACTGAGCCAGCAAATCTCAAAGTGATTCTCAAATTTTTACCCGCTAAGGTCAGTGTTTATCAATCTTTAGTAAGCTTTAGAACTAATGCCTGTGCAGATTTTGCCTCCAAAAGTCTGGGGTAGGGATTACATTCTAGGAATCTGTAATTTTCCTTGTATATTTTCCAGAAATATTTTATGCATATTAAACAAAAACTATGTATTAATTTTCTCCTTTTCATTCACATGGTAGCATGCCATACACACTGTTCTGAAACTTGTTTATTTTTGTTTTATTTTGTTTTTCACTTAACAATGTTTCTTTGAGATCTTGCCATTCCTGTATGTAAAGTTTCCTCATCCTTTTTGATGACTACATAGTATTTCAGTGTGGGAGTAACCATAGTTTGTTTTACAATCTTATGCCAATGGACATGCAGGTCGTTTCTAATCTCTCCCAACTGTAAACAATGTAGCAACAAGTACCATGTACATATGTCATTTCACACATAAGTGATTATATCTGGATAAATTCTTAGAAGTGGAATTACTGGGCCAAACAATAAGTGATTTTGATAGATACTGCCAAATCGCCCTTCACAGAAGTTATATCAGTTTACACTCTTACCAGCATGAACACCATTTCTTCATGACCTCTAGCCAACAAAGTATATGATCAAATTTTTTGACTTTGCCAATATGGTACATCAAAATAGTATCTCATTGGTGTTGTTGTTTTTTTAAAATTTATTTTTGGCTGCATTGTGTCTTCCTTGCTGCATGTGGGCTTTCTTTAGTTGTGGCGAGCTGGGGGCTAGTCTTCATTGCGGTGCTCTGGCTTCTCATTGCAGTGGTTTCTTTTGTTGTGGAGCACGGGCTCTAGGTGCATGGGCTTCAGTAGTTGTGGCACACAAGCTCAGTAGTTGTGGCTCGCGGGCTCTAGAGCACAGGGTCAGTAGTTGTGGCACATGGGATTAGTTGCTCTGCGGCATGTAGGATCTTTCAAGACCAGGGATCAAACCCGTGTCCCTTGCATTGGCAGGCAGATTCTTAACCACTGCACCACCAGGGAAGTCCCTCACTGGTGTTTAGGTTTACAGTTCCTTTACCATAAGAGAAGAGGATGAGAATATTTAAATATGTTTGAGTCATTTGTATTTTCTTTTTGTAAAGTCTGTGCATTTCCTTTCACTATTTTTCTACTGTATCTTTTTTTTTTTTGCGGTACGCGGGCCTCTCACTGTTGTGGCCTCTCCCGTTGTGGAGCACAGGCTCTGGACGCGCAGGCTCAGCGGCCGTGGCTCATGGGCCCAGCCGCTCCGCGGCACGTGGGATCTTCCCGGACCGGGGCACGAACCCGTGTTCCCTGCATCAGCAGGCGGACTCTCAACCACTGCACCACCAGGGAAGCCCTCTACTGTATCTTTTGACCTTTATTTTATTGGTTTTTAGAAACTCTTTATACATTAGGGAAACAAATCCTTAGGCTGTGATATGAGTTGCAAATATTTTTCTCAGTTTGTCATTTATCTTTTGAATTCCTTTTGGTGACTTCTGCGGGACAGCTTTTTATGAAAGTGTAACTGTTACTGAATTAATTAATATTTTATTTAGTGATTTCTGGGTTTTAAGTTATACTTTGAAAGGCTTTTCCCACTCTAAGACTGTGAAAAATTATTCCACAAATTCATCTAGTACCTTTATAGATTTTTTTTTAAAAATTTAAATCTTTAAGTCATATAGACTTTATTCTAGAATAATATGTAGAATTTGGTTGCAACTTATTTATTTTTCCCAGATGGCTATGCAGTTTCCCCAATAACATTTATTGAATAATCTATTCCTTAATTCATCACTGCCAATGACTTGAATTGCCCATTTTATCATATTCTAGATTTCTATATGAATTTGTGTTTAACTCTGAACTTTCTCTTCTGTGACACTACTACAGTTGACCCTTGAATAACATGGGTTTGAACTGTGCAGGTCTACTTATGCACCGGTTTTGTTTGAATCCTCAAATGTGGAACCGTGAACAGGGAGGAACTGTGGATATGAAGGAACTGTGTATATGGAGGGCCAGCTATAAGTTATATGGAGATTTTCAACTGCATGGAGGGTCAGCACCCCTAATACACATGTTGTTCAAGGGTCAACTGTATATCAGTCTCTTCATGCACCGATACCACACTGTTTAATTATTCTAGCTTTATAAGGTAGTTCTAATGCAGATGATCCATGGAGTACACTTTAAAAAACACTGGCCTAGGGGCTGGTGCAGTACAAGCCCTGTGCAGCATAGGATTATGAGTTGATTTCAGCAACAAGGAGAGGAAGGCTACCAAGAATGGCATTTGGGGGAAAAAAATGAAGATTTCTTAATTCAAGCTGAATCCATCTGTTTTCATGTTTTCCTACTTTCTTATTAACAAATGTAACTTCACTTTGACTTTTTTGGTAGGAATTCTTGCCAGTTGTTAGTTTTGTTTATTTGTATGGCTCTTAAGTTAAAATAAGAAGTACATATACATGATAGGCATTATTTATTCAGTCCACATGTGTGGATTTATAGACTCATGGACTCATTGCAATAGAAAACGAGTGAGGTAGATCAGAAAGTGTATCAATATGCTTCTACATACACAGATTGTACACATACACACTCAATTCACTCGTTCCTTCAACATGTGTTAATTGAGCTCCCATTATACTGCGAAGTAGTTTGATAAGTGCTGGGGTACAATAGGTAAGAAAAAAATGAATGCGAACGAAAATACTTGTATTAGTTTCCTAAGACCGCTATAGCAATGTACCATGAACTGGGCGACTTTAAAAACCAGAAATTTATTCTCTTGCAATTATGGAAGCTAGAAGTCCAAAATCAAGGTATCAGCAAGGCCATGCTCCCTCTGAAGGCTCCAAGGGAAAAATGCTTCCTTGCCTCTCCTGAGCTTCTGCAATCCTTGGTTGTCTGCAACCCTTGACATTCCTTAGCTTACAGCTGCATCACTCCAGTCTCTGCCTCCATCTTCACATGACTGCCTTCCCTCTGTATGTGTCTATGTCTCTTCACAACCTACTTTTAAGGACACTAGTTGGTTCTAGGGCCCACTCTAATCTAGTATGATCTCATATTGACTTAATTATATCTGCAACAACCCTATTTCCAAATACGGTCATATTCACAATGATCAGGGGTTAAGACTTTAACATCTTTTGGGGAACACAATAGCACTTATCAAAATATAAAGCAGAAATAATATCTGTATTAATCAGACCCACTTAATTGATCAAGTTAGTTTTAAAACATAAATTTAAAATCATTGCCTGATTAACTATTTCATTCAGTCAAATAGGAATGAAGACAATGGGAATAAGAAGTAGTGAAATCATCACATTTATTGGACCTCCCATTAACCCAGATCATCTTACTGTATACAGAAGTTGCATTAACCAAGCTGGTGGCTTGGGTTGTCAGGAATAGTGGGATTTGGGATACCCAGGAGAGAGAGACCCTTTGGAAGGGGAACTGGAATGGGGCCAACAAGAAAAGTCTCCACAATTTCATGGAGGGTCTGTGGTCTGCCCTTGTTAAGGCAAACGACCCCAACTTCTGTGGAGGAGACACAAACCTGGGCTGCTTTTTCCCTTGGAAGAGCTAGTAGAAACCAAAATACACCCTCCTTGACTGCCCTGTTCCACTGAGACTGCAGAAAAACAAGCTACTCAGCTTCTCCCGCTTCCTGACCTCAGGAACCTTGGCCTCAGCCAAACTTCCTTACTGTGAGATCTGTTTCAGGCCAAGAATATGATTCTCAAAACATATTTCTATGTCTTTGGTTTCCTACCAGGCTGTCCCTCTTCCAGAGCCAATATTTTCATGCAGACGGCAAAGTGACTGTGGTTAGGATTCCATTTTATTATCTCTATTAACATTATTTTTTTTAAGTGTAGTAATAGATTCAGAATTAAGAGCTCTAGGAGGAGCCCATATTTTCCTACTGGTGACAAGAAACACTGTAACAGAAGTTCTATCTGGCAGGAGATGTAAAAAACACTTTAGTTGCTACGCAGAGAGCTAGCCCTCAGCTAACAAATTTGTTTTCATTTGCCTTCAGCTGCCCATGGCTAGTTTCTTCCCTCACCCCTGCTGAAGGGCTCAGTGTCTCCCCTTCCCCTTATTGGCTGTGAAAACCCACCCTCAAAAAAGTATTTGATAGTCTCACTTGCATAGTTGTGTTAATAGCTGATAAATGGTAAAAGGAAATTAGTGACGTGTGGCTGAAAGCACATGTGAGTAGGAATCCAAGGCCTGGCTTGTTCGGATTCTTTTATATGCTGGTATTGAGGGAAAACGCTCCCAGACTTTTGGAGGCAGGAATGCCTGAGTTTAAATCCTTGCTCCATCACTTATTAGCTGTATGACCAAAGATGCTTACTTAATCTTGGTGCTCCTAAGTTTCTTTTCTTTAAAGTAGATATTGTAATACTTACTTTACCAGATTATTTTGAGGACTATTTGTTGGGTAGCACAGTACATGACATATAGAAAGGCATTGAAAAGACAATCATAGTAATTTGTTAATGGAAGAGGATTGAGGCTGCTCTACTTTTTAAGAGAGAATTCCTTTGCCTTCTTCTCCAGATAGTTAATGCTTCTTCTCAAGCAGCATTATGGTTCTGACAGCCACTGACAACTTTCCACAGAACTAGCTCATATCAAGCTTGCCTGTAGGCAGATCTAAGGAGGCAGAGATGCCCTAGCAGAAAGACATGATGTGTCCTCTCTGGAAAATTTTACCAACCCCCGGCCAGGGAATAGGCTCCATCTCTTTGACCAGTTGCCATACTGTTGCTTCTTCAGTGCCCCCACCTATGTTTCAAGAGCCTTAGACTTACCTAAGAGGCAGAGAGAAACATGGAAACAGAAAGGAGACAAGCAAACACTATCTGGACTGTTCCTTTATTGGTTCTTCTCTATTATCAGGTTCTCTCTTATCTCTGAACAATCCATCTTTTCAAGGATTGTCAGGCCTTTGGAAGATGCTACTTCTCATCTTCCATCCAACTTCTCCCATGCGTCACTGGTTTGGGATTATAAATATTTTTCAAGGTTATCTTCATAAGACTGGAGCCCCTCCAAAAAAGAGGACTGTGTATTTCATGTATTCATTTATTTATTTATTCATTCATTCATCACTATAAGATTAATAATAACAGTCAATATTGATTGAACTCTTCCTATATACCAGATAATCTGCTAAGGTTTTCTCATATTATCTAATCTAATTACCCCAACAACCCTGTGATATAGGTACTATTTATATCTCAGTTTTTATTTCATTTTTTAAAGTTTATTATTATTATTTTATTTATTTATTTTTTGGCCATGCTACGTGGCTTGTGGGATTTTATTCCCCTGACCAAGGATCTAACCTTGGGCCCTCAGCAGTGAGAGCATGGAGTCCTAACCACTGGACCACCAGGGAATTCCCTATATCTCATTTTTTAAATGAGGAAACTGAGGCATAGATGTTACCTTTCCAGTCACATGGCTAGCAAGTGGGAGAGTCGGGTTTCTACAGTTTGGCCAAGTCAGTGCTAAATAGACACTGAGTGGTATAAAAGGTATACAAATGATAGTACTTATCCTCCAGGAACTTAAAACTTAGGTGGGTACATAAGACAATTAAGTAGCCACATGGGACAGAATGAGGCTAAATATTAAAGTAAGTATAATTGGACAAAGGAAATTAGTGTAGACTGGACCAGTAAAAGAAGAACTTCTAGGTGCTGAAAGATGAAGTGGTTTTGCAAAGGTACAGGATTCAGAACTCTGAAGAATATGGAAGGGTAGGGAAATAGGCCAGGCATGGACGGGTTTGGCAGGTAGAGAAAAGAGGCAATGCCTGCACAGCCGGAACAGAGTGGCAGGAGATAAGGCTCAGGTCAGAGTGGGTGGGCTGGTGGGGGAGATGAAGCTTAGACTGTTCTATTGAACAGGCCATGGGAAACTGCTGAAACTTTAAAAATAAGAGTAGAATATGATCAAAACAGTGCCTTAAGGGGATTAAGAGGTATCGACGAGGAGAATAGGAATCTAGAAAACTAGTGAGGACATTTCTTGAGCATTCTAGGGATGAAATAAAATTCTGAATTAAATTAATGACGGTATAAATGGCCAGGAAGAGAAGAGGGTGAGAATGAGATATTTCAAAGGAGAGCTGATAGAACTTTGTGATTGATTGGTGATCAGTGACAAAGAGGAAGATGGAATTTAAAAATGACTCCTAAGGTTGGAGCTAGTGAGACAAGGAGAATGGTGATAATAAAACTGGAAGGTTAGGAAAGGAAGATGTATATAAACATTTTGAATTTAATTATTGAAGTTATCTGAATGGGATGTTCACTTGGAGCAGGAAATTTGTGATTAGAGCTTAGGTGAGGGATTAGGGTTGGAAAAGTAAAGTTCCCGTCACCTGAGGAATAAACATGCCAGTACCAGAATGTGGATGGATGGGAGCTGCTAGTTAGTGTTTCAAGACAACTCCCTGCGAGTATCTCACATTTCTGCACATCTTGTAAGTGAGGTACTTACTACCCTTCATTCAAAATATCTTTTCAAGAACGTGTTTGTATAACAAATAGCCATGGAAGATAGAGATAATGCCTCCATCTAGAGAAAAGGCCAGATATGCTTACTGTCCAGTGTCATAATGTCTTTCTCCAGAACAAAGAGCAGGTGTGTTTACTGCCCATTATAAAAGATTTAGGTTCCCTAAGCTCAGAGTTCCTCTACTGTAACACAACCCACAGCTTACACAAGCATCCATTTGGTCCCCATCCACATTGTTCCCGTGGGACTAGGGAGTAAGAGGAACTGATGTAAATATGCTAATGGTCATTCTACTTGCTGTGCTGTGAGTGATAAAATCCTTTGTCTCTGACCCGAAAGTCTCTTGCCTTCTGCTAGCATCAGTGAAATTGTGTCAAGATAATTTGTTAGCCTGTAAGTTTGGTAAAATCTTAGACCCCTTCACAGTTCTTGAAAGTTAGATGAGGAGCTCTTATAGAAGGAACACAGGGTCTGGGTTTCAGGTGACTCTAGTCAAGAGTGGACAATACTGAGAGTAGAAAAACTTAGGCAGATAGAGATTGGAGCAGTGTACTCAAGAGCTCATTCATGATGACTGCCCAACCAACAGTCCCCTTCTAAGAGAAACTACCCCATCCACAGCTCTCCTGCTGAGGGAAGGCTCCTCAAAGTGATTTTTTCCACTACATGATCTGTCAGTCTGATTGGCTCATAAAATCCCTGCTATAGACTGAATGTTTGTGTTCCCCGCAAATTCATATGTTGAAATCCTAAACCCCAATGTGATGGTATTAAGAAGTAGGGCCTTTGGGAAGTAATTAGGTCCTGAGGGTAGAACTCTCATGAATGGGATTAGTGCCCTTATAAAAGAGGCCTCAGAGCACTCCCTTGCCCTTCCCACCATGTGAGGACACGGTAAGAAAATGACCACTGTTAGCCAGAGCTCCACCATGCTCACACCCTGATCGCAGACTTCCAGCCTCCAGAACTGTGAGAAATAAACTTCTATTGTTTATAAGCCACTTAGTCTATGGTACTTTATTATAGCAGCCCAAACTGACCAAGACAGTCCCTTTGGTTAAAGCTTTTCCCACTGGGCTACCTTACAGGTATGGTCTAGCCCATGAATTGGCTGCTTTTGGACTAAGTACCCTCCTCTTGTCCAGACAGCACAACCAGAGAGATCACAAGGCATGTTCACCTCAGAGATGGGCTGGAGTGAGGACTGAGAAAGGACTGGCCAGAAGAAATCAGGCCCAGCTGTAGGAGGGTACCCAGGAAAGATGCGAAATTGGGAGGGGTGTGTGACGAATTCAGGCTTGATTCTGGGTGAAGAGCAGTTCAACCCATTGAATGGAGGCGTTGAAGCAAGAGGCACAGATAGTATGAGATATGCAAAGCCAGGTAGGCTGGGGTACTGTGGTCCTTAGAAGGAGGCACAGCTAGACCCTGGCTGGGTTATTATTGTGTAGTATTGTTTAAAAAGGGGAGGAGTGAATTCAGTTCAAATCTGTTGACCCAACACTTATTAAGTGTCTACTATCTACTAAGGACTGTGTGAGCTACTGGGGAAATGACAGTATAAGACATGATTCCCAACCTCAAAGATATACAAATAAATATTATAGAGCATAATACATATAATAATAAAGGTACATGCAAGATATAGATGAGGTGAGTGAGTCATTGAATCGAGGGGGAACAGTGGGAGGTAGCCAGAGAAGGATCACTGCAGAGCAGACCCATTCACAGCATTTCAAAGGATGAACAAGAGGAACAGGGGTTTTCCTAGGAGGATGCAGTGGGTGGAGTACATGGCCCAGTTTCAGGTTTGGAGGGGCAGAAAGAGCATGGCAGAGATTTAGCAGGTGACGAAGCCCTGGCCAAGCAGTCTAGCATTCAGAGTCAGACTCTGAACCTGACAGAGAACTGAAATATTGAAGTGAAAACTGAGGCAGAACCTAGCCACGTGACAGGGCAGTGCAGGAACGAGGAATAGCTAGACCTCAGTGGGCATGACAGTGCCATGGCTGACCACTTGTGTGTAGAATGACAGGCCTCTGGTCATGTGACTAATTCAAGACCTTCCCAGGTGGAGAATCTGATTTTAAAAGCATCTGTTACCCGTTCAGGATGGGTTCAGGGACAGGAGGGCCAGGCCTCCTGGGGTGACTATCCCCCAATGACTTTTGCTGGGTGATGCTGAGTTAATTCCTTCTTCATGAATTCTGCCATGTTCAGACTCTTGGCCCTCTGGATTATTAAAATAGCTTTTTAATTGGTTTTTCAGCTGTCTAACACAAACTCCTCTGATCCATCTTCCAGACAGCCCTTGGGGTGCTTTTTCTCAAAGTCAAATCTGATAATATCACTTTCCTGCTTAAGATCCTTCAGTAGCATTGTCTGCCCCCTGCACTTTAACAAGGCTCCTCACATTGCGGCCCTGCCAGGGGCAGATGTTTGAGGAAGATAATAAAGCTGAAATGTCAAGGCTTCCCAGCTTCAGGACCTAGGAGTCCCCAGAGGTGTGTTTACATGGCTGTTTTGTAAAGTGGGTCCCCCCAGGTTGTAAAATTACCAGGCCTCACAAAACCTAACTCTACCCTGTGGCTCGTGCCCATCTCTCCAACCTCATTTTATAGCATCTCTCTCTCTCTCTCTCTCTCCAGCCTGAGGTTCTCTGAACACCCAGCCTGGAACATTCCCCACCAAGCTGTCTGTTCTGCAGCACCCTGATGAGGCATCACACCTGAGGAAAAGCTGCCCTCATCTCCCCATCCCCACAAATGTTCATACCCCACCACCATGCTACCCTCTATCATGGGTGTACTGCTAAATTCCTGCATGCATCATGCCACCTGGCAGCTATGAATCTGCGTATTCCCAGCACAAAAGCAGTGCCTGGGATGAAAAAGAGGGTCTCAAATAGGGCTTGTTGAACTGACTTGAAATGAAATGTCCCTGCTGCTTCTTGCAATCCGTATTAGTCAGATGTATTGTGAGCATACCGAGTGCCATGGAATAAGTAAAGCATTTAAAATACATCATCTGTAGTCCTCACAGTAATCTGAAGCTTGACCAATGAGAAGATGATATTAAGTCGACCCCATGAAATTGCCATTATTTGGCCATCTTTGGTGTATATAAACAGCAATTTCCTGTGGTTCAACCTAATAGATTTAAACCAGGTCAGTCTGACTCCAAGGTCAATCTTTCCTGTAGAGAAGAACCATCATGGCTGGTTGAGGTAAAGAGGAGACAGCTTAGAGCTGTGGCTGCAGGGTTAACCCTGACAGCTCACAGCTCATCATGTGAGGAGAAGTGCGTGTGATAATTCTTTTTATTTCTACTTTTCCTATAGGCCATATTTCAACAACCATAGTCAAAACAATAAAAATATTTGTTTGGTTTTTCTTCCTTTTTAGTTAAAAATATCCCAAAGGCCTTTTTTTTTTTTTTTTTGGAAAGAGGGGAAAAAAAAGGAAAACAGAATGGACAGCATAGTTTTTTCTATTAAGATTTTTTATAACAGCTCCTTGCTAGACTGATAAATAAGAGAGCTTCCCTTTATTTTACAAGATCGTATTTTAAGTAACAGCAGCTTTCACATGACACTCCTTGCATAATGATTTCAAAAGAGGAAATTGTGTTTATGTTTTGGGATAGCACTTAATTGCCAGGAACATAAGTAAAGAAACTAAAGCAGTATTACTTTTGAAACCTGGAAGAAAATAGAAAGCTTCCAGTCCCATTACTGCAGTGCAAGGCAAAGTCATAATTAATATAATTAAAAAAGAAGTTATTATCAAAGGGGGTATGTCACCAAGCCCCACCAGCCCAAATTGTTGATCTAATTTAGCTAATAACAACTTTGCCATAACCACTCCCATTACAGGCAGAAAAAAATTGATAAATTCACACGGGCCTCACCACGATCCTTCATCGACTCTGCAAAGGCATTTTGCACAGTGCCTGAGGAAGGATTTTGAATTGGTCTAGAGCAGAATGGGAGAGAGCAAGAACCTAAAATGGAAATCTGCAATTACAGCTCAAAATGTCTTTAGGGAAGCTGAATGATTTCAAAGCACAAAGCACGGGTCAGCCACACTGGATGACAAATGAAAATGGCCAAAGACTTCTGACCGCTGGCACCCCTCACAATTCACAGAACAACTTTCATTTTCCCCTGGTCCCTTTCTCATCTCTCTTTCATCCCACTCCCTAAAGGCCATCTAGACTGGGCGCTGTTCATTTCATCTTCAGATGCATATATCCAGTAAACCTTCCATAAATAGAATCACTCCCAGATCTCGCCCACCTGGTCATGGGAATTCCTCCTATCATTATCAACCCCCAAACATATCTGAATGTAGTTCGAATCAAGACCAAGTTAGGCAGCTGCCTCCCCTGCCTTCACACTAATCTGGAGCTGAGGGGCCACAGGTTTGGTGCTATGAGCAAAGGTTTACTCATTTTTCTTTGCTGTTAGTCTAATTCCTTCTGTTCTTCTTCCTATTTCTTTATAGATTCACAGTTCCAAAGTTCCATCTAGAGCAGAAGGGAAAATCTTGGTTCACAAACAAAGTCTGAACTCTGATGACCAGAAGTGATGGCACAAAGTTTTGGTAGCTAATGGGCCACATATAAGTGAGGATACTAGATCCAAGATACTCAATAATTTGCTTAAGGTTTTCAGGACTTGCATCTTCCAGGAAGCCTGAGTGGAGAGACTTTGTGGTACAACGGATTGGGTTCTGCATTGGGCATTGGAAGATATGGATTTTAATCCCCTCTCTGTTACTAAATAGCTAAGTGGCCTTGGACAATCCAGTTTATTTCTTGGAACTTCCATTTCTGCAGCAGACTAGATCAATAATTCTCAACCTTTCTCCCTCCAGTGACACATGACACATTCCTACAGCAGCCCCAGAGTTTGAGGTTACTTCAATGCGTGGGGCTGTGTTTCTCAGCATGGATTTTTTTTTCTTTTTTTTTTTTTAACCCAAGGCATCTTTTGAAGACCAAAACGATATAAAGAAAGATGATCTAAGACCCTTCCAACTCTAACATCCTCCAATTCCAAGCAGAAAAGGTAGATTTTTAATTTGTGTCCTTGTTTCTGTACCTGGGTGTGTCTCAGCCTGCCTCCTAGAAGTATTCAAATATTTGTGTAACAGATTTGATTGGGTAGCTTAAATGTCATCCTCTCTTTTGGGTCAGGGAAGGTCCCCTCTTTTCTCTCCCCTCTTCACTGCCTTTTATCTCCCTTCTCCTCCCATCCCTTCCATAGTCCAAGAGGTGCTTGGGCAGTGGGACAGGTGCAGTTTGGCATAGAACTACACGCAGCACTTTAATCCCTAGCCTGTGAAGCACATCTAACCACCAGGACATCTGGGCTTTGCTTAGTGAGAGAACCAAATGTCAGTTTTCCTTTCCCTTTTCAGCAAGCAGCAAGCAAGAATGTCCTGTAGAGGGCCAAGGCCAGATAGACTTACATGGAGCACACTGGAGTCTTTTTGTTCCCATCCTCCCCATATTTTGGAAGCTCCAGTGGGAATGTGGCCTGAATTTAAACACTCGAGGCCGTGACCATTAACAGTGAACACTTTTGTAGATTCATGCAGCCTCTCCTGCCTTTCCTCTCCCATGGCCTTGAATGATCTGTTGTTTGTGGACAATTCGCTTGTTGTACTCCAGAGAGCAGGCTGATCCTGGCTCTCCCATTGTCTCTTATATGGCAAACAAAAGCAGTCTTCTTAGGCCAGAGCACCAAGCTGATAAAAGACTGATTAAAGCCTCTTTTGTGGTGAAATTTAATAGGTCTGGGTTGGGCATTATATTTGATTAACCCCAACCAGTCATTACATGGCATTATATATACAGGACAGCTATAACCAGCTCTCAGCTGGGTGGACCCTGTCTTTGAACTCCTGAATGGTGCCAAGACACCACAGGCAGAGCTGGTCATCAGCAAAACGGAAGTCACTAAATTTATCTCTGGGGCCTCTGATTTTTCCCTTTCATTGTCTTTCCTTCCCCACCCATCCTTTATGTTCACTCTTTCCCAGGTACCCAGTGCTCTCAAATTATTAGGTTCTTTCCAGCAGGCAGAAAGACATCTGATAAACTCATTCACACAGTTGTTTAATGGGTTACCCCTTCCAAGAGTAGTTGCAGTTCAGAAGAGGAGCTTGGATTGGGAACCATGGAACTTGGAGGGGTGAAGTGCTCATGGTGGTGTCAGAGCCTGCCTGGTGACTCAGCTCAGATTCTCCCTTCTCCCCATAATTGGGCCAGATGGTTTCTCCTTGCAGGCCCTGCAGGACCAACCTGGCCTCAGTTTGGAGAAATTAAAGAAACTCTAGTTGGACCCTCAGGTGACCCTCAACCCTTCCCGATCACCTGTCCTGCTTTGTTCAGTGCCCTACCTTAGTGACTGGATATTGAATATGTAGGAGCAACCAGTTTCCTTGCCATTGATACCTGGCCTACCCAGGATCTCAGGCCTTCTAAAAATGAATCCATGCCTTGATGTTGCCAGTTCTGCCTCTAAACTCTCTCTAACCCTCCCCTTCCCACCACTTACACGAACTACGAGCTTTCTAGCCATCTTCCTGGATTTCCAAGTATTCCTTACTCCCCTTCTCCTTCTCCTCCTATCCTTTATCTCTTGCTGGACTTCCCTGATGCTGGCCTGAACCTAGTCTATGACTTGCCACCCATCCAACTGGATTTCCTCGTGCTGCCCCAATTCAATGAAAGTGATGGTTCTAGGTCCTAGGCTCACCTCACTTCCCTCTGCAAGCATACCTTGGAGATATTTTGCAGGTTTGGTTCCAAACAACTGCTATAAAGCAAATACCACAATAAAGTGAGTCACGAATTTTTTGGTTACCCAGTACATATAAAAGTTATGTTTACACTATACCGTAGTTTATTAAGTATGCAATAGCATTATGTCTAAGAAAAGCAATGTGCATATTTTAATTAAAAAATACTTTATTGCTAAGAAATGCTAATCATCATCTGACAACGCAGGGTCACCACAAACCTTCAATTTGTAAGAAAATGTGATATCTGCGAAACACAGTAAAGCAAAGCACAATAAAATGAGTTACTCCTGTAATAAAATTTTTCCTCCCCCCTCAGTATTACAGGAGTCCTGGAGCTAAGTGTCAGGAATCAATAGCAGGAGGCCAGCCTGGATTATCAGGGAAATGTATCCAATAGGTGAATGAATGGAATACCCTTCAAAACTCCTGTCGTACACACCTCCCTCCCTGTCAGTGTGTTCTCAAGGCTCTGTTTGCATCCCTCTATCACAGCACTGACCACATTGTACTTTAATTGTTGGTGTACTTATTTATCTGGGCCACCTACCAGATTGCATATTTGAAAGCAAGGACCACGTTTGACTTTGACAGCTTACCACATAGTCAGCTTTTTGAATTATTATTTTTTAATAAGTTGAATGAATTGAATGAGTGATTAGAAAAGTAAGAACCACACCCTGAATCATGGAATGTCCACTATTCACCATGTGAAGCCCTGCCTGACACCTCCTAGTTGTAACATCCTTTTTATAGGTAACAACCCTTTTAGGCTGATACCAGTGTAGCTGCATATAGCTAAATATTTGTCTTGTTTCAGCTTTTCTGAGCTTTCATTTTCAATCTCTTAGTGTCTCTATGATTTAGGTTTGTGTCTTATAATAAGCATAGAGTCAGTTTACTTTTATTGTCAGATAATCTCTGTCCTCTGACTTTACTAGACTAACTTGAACTAAATTAGACTGTTTACTTCACTTACAATTACTGATTTCTTGGAATTATGTCTACCATTTTATTTTGTGCTATTTGCTTCACCTTTTAAATTTCCTTTCCTTTTTGCTACCTTCTTTAAGATTACTTGATTTTTTAAATCCATTTTTGTTTCTCTAGCTACTTTTCAATTAAACACATTCTGTTCGGGATGCGATTCCATTTGTTTTTGGAATGAAGGTATTTTCTGGCTTATTATTTCTGGCTTATAATAGGTCAATGGATTAGACTTTCCCTTGGATGCACATAGCTAAATATGCAAATAGTTGATAATCTAGCACATGATTTAATCATGTATTTTTCTATTAAAACTGTGAACTTGTAATGAAAATAACAGCATGAATATCAACTGTTCTTTAATTTTGAACATTTACAAAACAAAAGAAAGTAAACATAGAACAAAGTTCAAAGAGATATACAACTGGAGCAATCATATTTTATTTAAGAAACTTTAAATCTTGCCAATCATATGAGTTAGAGCTCTTTGGATTACAAATGACAGAAGATCCAACCCAAAGTAACTTAAGCAAAAAGGGGAATCTTTGGTTCATGTGACTGAAGAATTCTACTGTAATGCTGGCACTGGGGGTGGCTCAGTGCAGGGGCTCAGTGTGTCACCAAGACTTGGTTTCTCCCTTACTCTATCCCTTGAGTTGGCTCTCCTCCAGGTTGGCTTCAGTTTCCACAACATGCTCTTTTTACAGTCATTTGAGGGCTGAAGAAACTCCAGATCACACATTCTCTCAGATTCAAGTCCCATCTGAGAGAGCCAGATTTTGTTTCTCAAAAGTCCCAGCAAAAGCCTTATTTTTTTTCTCATTGGCTCTGATTGGGTCATGTGACCACACTTAAATCTATAATCCAAGGTAAAGTATATGATACACTTATTGGTTCCATTCCGGTCATTGGGAGGGGCTAAGGAGAGGTCCTGAAGTCCATGAATCAAAATGGGGAAACTTTGATACCCAAAGAGCTATAATTGGGATTGGGGTAAATTGATTCCAGAAGCAGTGTCTGCTGAAATCACTAAGGTACTCCCCCTTAGCCACAAGGGATATGTTTTAAGACCCCCAGTGGATATCTGGAACCACAGATAGGACCAAACCCTACCTGTTCT